>NC_080024.1:72856134-73156134 GCF_030020395.1 Manis pentadactyla
CTTATATACACACACACAATCACTCCCACACACACAAATAGTATTTCAAAAAAACACACTCACACCCACACACACTCACAGACACATTCCCACTCACACACTGCTGCACTCACACATCTACACACACAGAGACACCAACACACAATCTCAGAATGTCACAAACACACACACTCACACACTGCCACAAGCTCTCGCACACCTTTTCACACACCAACACACACAGATTCATATGCACTCACACACACTCACACAATGTCACACACACACTCACACAATGTCACACACACACTCACACAACTACACACAGAAACACCCACATATTCAGACTGTCAGGCACACACATGCACACACACAATCACCCACTCATATACACATTCAATCACTCACTGCCACTCACACACCTGCACTCTCAAAAACACCCTAACACACTCTCACACTTACTCACAGACACACACTCTCAGACAGAAATGCACTCCCACATAGACACACAATGTCACACACACCTAAACAAAAACACACTCACACACACACACAAACACAATGACACACTCATATACACTCTCACAGACTCATTCCCAATCAAACATACACTCTCACAAATTCACACACACACACAGACACATGAGCACTCACGCACATTGACACAGTGCCATAAAGAGTCACACACCTACACACATATAGACACACATCACAAACACACAGACACACAGACTCACACGCATTCACACACACAATCACACTGTCACACACACTCACACACCTACTCACACAAACACTTACAGACACACACGCACTAACACTCACTCAAACACTGTCAAACACACTCGCACACCTACACACACAAACAAAACAACACACAAACACAGGCTCACATGCAATCACACACACACTCACAAATAGTCACACACTCTCACCTGCACTCACAGACACACTCACACCCACTCACAGACAAAAACACACACACAATCACACACTCGTATACATACTCTCTCCCACTAACACACCTACACACACACAAACAAACGCATCATCAAACACACACACTCACATACAGAAATCACACAGGCACTCAGACACTACTACACTCACACACACTGTCACACACACTCACAAACACACGCAATCACACAGATTTCGGCACATACACACACCTACACACACAGATTCACTCACACACATTCTCACACACAATCACACACACACAATCACCCAATCGTATACTCATTCACACACTCTCTCCCACTCACACAACTACACACACACACACTCACAGAGTCACATGCACTCACACCCACACTAAAACAGTCAGACACACACACCTGCACACAAAGACGCTCAGAAACTCAACCACAAACACAATCACACACAATAACACACTTGTACACACACTCCCACACTCACTCCCAATCACACTTACACACACACACACTCACACACACATATTAACCACAAAGGCCCTCAAAAAGAAACACCTACACTCAAACGCTCACACACACTCTCACACACCCACACAAAATCACGAAGACTGAGACACTGTTTCACACACTCACACACATACACACAGACACATTCACACACATTCTCACACACAATCACAAAATCTCAGACACAATCACACACCCGTATACACACTCACACACACACAAACACTCACACAACTACACTCTCACAAACACTCACACATTGACACACCTACACACAGAAGCACCCACATTATCACACACATTTGCACAAACACAATTACGCACCTACACATAGACACACACACATATAGGCACACACACAATCACACACACTCACACACAATCGCACACTTATATACACACTCACACATTCACTCCCACTCACACAACAAAAATTTCACAAAGAAACACACTCACACCCACACACACTCACAGACCCATTCGCACTCACACACTCACACACTGCTGCACTCACTCATCTACACACACAGAGACACCAACACACATTCTCAGAATGTCTCAAACACACACTCTCACACACTGCCACAAGCTCTCGCACACCTACTCACACACCAACACACACAGATTCACTTGCACTCACACACACACTCACACAATGTCACACACACACTCACACACCTACACACAGAAACACCCACATATTCAGACTGTCAGGCACAAACATGCACACACACACAGTCACCCACTCATATACACATTCACTCACTCACTCCCACTCACACACCTGCACTCTCACAAACACCCTAACACACTCTCACCGTTACTCACAGACACACACACTCAGACAGAAATGCACTCCCACATAGACTCAAACAATGTCACACAGAGACCTAAACAAAAACACACTCACACACACACAAACACAATGACACACTCATATACATACTCACACACTCATTCCCAATCACACTTACACTCTCACAAACTCACACACACACACAGACACGAGCACTCACGCATATTGACACAGTGCCATAAACAGTCACACACCTACACACATGTAGACACACCCACAAACACACAGACACACAGACTCACACGCATTCACACTCACAATCACCCGGTCACACACACTCACACACCTGCTCACACAAACACATACAGACACACACGCAATAACACTGAAACACTGTCAAACACACTCGCACACCTACACACACAAACAAACCAACACACAAACACAGGCTCACATGCAATCACAAACACACTCACAAATAGTGACACACTCTCACCTGCACACACAGACACACTCACACCCACTCACAGACAAAAACACTCACACACAATCACACACTCGTATACACACTCTGTCCCACTAACACACCTACACACACACAAACAAACGCATCATCAAACACACACACTCACATACAGAAATCACACAGGCACTCAGACACTCCTACACTCACACACACTGTCACACACACTCACAAACACACGCAATCACACAGATTTCGGCACAATCACACACCTACACACACAGACTCACTCACACACATTCTCACACACAATCACACACACACAGTCACCCAATCGTATACACATTCACACACTCACTCCCACTCACACAACTACACACACACACTCTCACAGAGTCACATGCACTCACACCCACACTAAAACGGTCAGACACACACACCTGCACACAAAGACGCTCAGACACTCAACCACAAACACAATCACACTCAATAACACACTCGTACACACATTCCCACTCTCACTCCCACTCACACTTACACACACACTCTCACACACACACATATAATAACCACAAAGGCACTCAAAAAGACACACATACACTCAAACGCTCACACACACTCTCACACACCCACACAAAATCACGAAGACTGAGACACTGTTTCACACACTCACACACATACACACAGACACATTCACTCACATTCTCACACACAATCACAAAACTCTGACACAATCACAAACCCGTATACACACTCACACACACACAAACACTCACACAACTACACTCTCACAAACACACTCACACATTCACACACCTACACACAGAAGCACCCACATTCTCACACACATTTGCACACACACAATTACGCACCTACACATAGACACACACACATATAGACACACACACATACTCACACACAATCACACACACTCACACACAATCCCACACTTATATACACACTCACACAATCACTCCCACTCACACAACTAGAATTTCACAAAGAAACACACTCACACCCACACACACTCACAGACACATTCCCACTCACACACTCACACTGCTGCACTCACACATCTACACACACAGAGACACCAAAACACAATCACAGAATGTCACAAACACACACACTCACACACTGCCACAAGCTCTCGCACACCTACTCACACACCAACACACACAGATTCACATGCACTCACACACACTCACACAATGTCACACACACTCTCACACACCTACACACAGAAACACCCACATATTCAGACTGTCAGGCAACACACATGCACACACACACAGTCACCCACTCATATACACATTCACTCACTCACTCCCACTCACACACCTGCACTCTCACAAACACCCTAACACACTCTCACACTTACACACAGACACACACACACTCAGACAGAAATGCACTCCCACATAGACTCACACAATGTCACACACAGACCTAAACAAAAACACACTCACACACACACAAACACAATGACACACTCATATACATACTCACACACTCATTCCCAATCACACTAACACTCTCACCAACTCACACACACACACAGACACATGAGCACTCACGCGCATTGACACAGTGCCATAAACAGTCACACACCTACACACATGTAGACACACCCACAAACACACAGACACACAGACTCACACGCATTCACACTCACAATCACCCGGTCACACACACTCACACACCTGCTCACACAAACACATACAGACACACACGCAATAACACTGAAACACTGTCAAACACACTCGCACACCTACACACACAAACAAACCAACACACAAACACAGGCTCACATGCAATCACAAACACACTCACAAATAGTGACACACTCTCACCTGCACACACAGACACACTCACACCCACTCACAGACAAAAACACTCACACACAATCACACACTCGTATACACACTCTGTCCCACTAACACACCTACACACACACAAACAAACGCATCATCAAACACACACACTCACATACAGAAATCACACAGGCACTCAGACACTCCTACACTCACACACACTGTCACACACACTCACAAACACACGCAATCACACAGATTTCGGCACAATCACACACCTACACACACAGACTCACTCACACACATTCTCACACACAATCACACACACACAGTCACCCAATCGTATACACATTCACACACTCACTCCCACTCACACAACTACACACACACACTCTCACAGAGTCACATGCACTCACACCCACACTAAAACGGTCAGACACACACACCTGCACACAAAGACGCTCAGACACTCAACCACAAACACAATCACACTCAATAACACACTCGTACACACATTCCCACTCTCACTCCCACTCACACTTACAAACACACTCTCACACACACACATATAATAACCACAAAGGCACTCAAAAAGACACACATACACTCAAACGCTCACACACACTCTCACACACCCACACAAAATCACGAAGACTGAGACACTGTTTCACACACTCACACACATACACACAGACACATTCACTCACATTCTCACACACAATCACAAAACTCTGACACAATCACAAACCCGTATACACACTCACACACACACAAACACTCACACAACTACACTCTCACAAACACACTCACACATTCACACACCTACACACAGAAGCACCCACATTCTCACACACATTTGCACACACACAATTACGCACCTACACATAGACACACACACATATAGACACACACACATACTCACACACAATCACACACACTCACACACAATCCCACACTTATATACACACTCACACAATCACTCACACTCACACAACTAGAATTTCACAAAGAAACACACTCACACCCACACACACTCACAGACACATTCCCACTCACACACTCACACTGCTGCACTCACACATCTACACACACAGAGACACCAACACACAATCACAGAATGTCACAAACACACACACTCACACACTGCCACAAGCTCTCGCACACCTACTCACACACCAACACACACAGATTCACATGCACTCACACACACTCACACAATGTCACACACACTCTCACACACCTACACACAGAAACACCCACATATTCAGACTGTCAGGCAACACACATGCACACACACACAGTCACCCACTCATATACACATTCACTCACTCACTCCCACTCACACACCTGCACTCTCACAAACACCCTAACACACTCTCACACTTACACACAGACACACACACACTCAGACAGAAATGCACTCCCACATAGACTCACACAATGTCACACACAGACCTAAACAAAAACACACTCACACACACACAAACACAATGACACACTCATATACATACTCACACACTCATTCCCAATCACACTGACACTCTCACCAACTCACACACACACACAGACACATGAGCATGAGCACTCACACGCATTGACACAGTGCCATAAACAGTCACACACCTACACACATGTAGACACACCCACAAACACACAGACACACAGACTCACACTCATTCACACACACAATCACCCGGTCACACACACTCACTCACCTACTCACACAAACACTTACAGACACACACGCACTCACACTTAAACACTGTCAAACACACTCGCACACCTACACACACAAACAAACCAACACACAAACACAGGCTCACATGCAATCACAAACACACTCACAAATACTGACACACTCACACCTGCACACACAGACACACTCACACCCACTCACAGACATAAACACTCACACACAATCACACACTCGTGTACACACACTCTCCCACTGACACACCTACACACACACAAAAAAACGCATCATCAAACACACACACACTCACATACAGAAATCACACAGGCACTCAGACACTCCTACACTCACACACACTGTCACACACACTCACAAAAACACGCAATCACATAGATTTCGGCACAATCACACACCTACACACACAGACTCACTCACACACATTCTCACACACAATCACACACAAACACAATCACCCAATCGTGTACACATTCACACACTCACTCCCACTCACACAACTACACACACACACTCTCACAGTCTCATGCACTCACACCCACACTAAAACCGTCAGACCACACACCTGCACACAAAGCTCAGAAACTCACCCACAAACACAATCACACACAAAAACACACTTGTACACACACTCCCACTCTCACTCACACTCACACTTACACACACAAACACTCACACCACACATATATTAACCACAAAGGCCCTCAAAAAGAAAAACCTACACTCAAACGCTCACACACACTCTCACACACCCACACAAAATCACGAAGACTGAGACACTGTTTCACACATTCACACACATACACACAGACACCTTCACTCACATTCTCACACACAATCACAAAATCTCAGACACAATCACACACCGTATACACACTCACACACACACAAACACTCACACAACTTCACTCTCACAAACACACTCACACATTCACAGACCTACACACAGAAGCACCCACATTCTCACATACACAATTACGCACCTACACATAGACACACACACATATAGTCACACACACATACACACAATCACACACACTCACACACAAACGCACACTTATATACACACACACAATCACTCCCACACACACAAATAGTATTTCAAAAAAACACACTCACACCCACACACACTCACAGACACATTCCCACTCACACACTGCTGCACTCACACATCTACACACACAGAGACACCAACACACAATCTCAGAATGTCACAAACACACACACTCACACACTGCCACAAGCTCTCGCACACCTTTTCACACACCAACACACACAGATTCATATGCACTTACACACACTCACACAATGTCACACACACACTCACACAATGTCACACACACACTCACACAACTACACACAGAAACACCCACATATTCAGACTGTCAGGCACACACATGCACACACACAATCACCCACTCATATACACATTCAATCACTCACTGCCATTCACACACCTGCACTCTCAAAAACACCCTAACACACTCTCACACTTACTCACAGACACACACTCTCAGACAGAAATGCACTCCCACATAGACACACAATGTCACACACACCTAAACAAAAACACACTCACACACACACACAAACACAATGACACACTCATATACACACTCACACACTCATTCCCAATCACACCTACACTCTCACAAACTCACACACACACACAGACACATGAGCACTCACGCACATTGACACAGTGCCATAAAGAGTCACACACCTACACACATATAGACACACATCACAAACACACAGACACACAGACTCACACGCATTCACACACACAATCACACTGTCACACACACTCACACACCTACTCACACAAACACTTACAGACACACACGCACTAACACTCACTCAAACACTGTCAAACACACTCGCACACCTACACACACAAACAAAACAACACACAAACACAGGCTCACATGCAATCACACACACACTCACAAATAGTCACACACTCTCACCTGCACTCACAGACACACTCACACTCACTCACAGACAAAAACACACACACAATCACACACTCGTATACATACTCCCTCCCACTAACACACCTACACACACACAAACAAACGCATCATCAAACACACACACTCACATACAGAAATCACACAGGCACTCAGACAATACTACACTCACACACACTGTCACACACACTCACAAATACACGCAATCACACAGATTTCGGCACATACACACACCTACACACACAGACTCACTCACACACATTCTCACACACAATCACACACACACAATCACCCAATCGTATACTCATTCACACACTCTCTCCCACTCACACAACTACACACACACACACTCACAGAGTCACATGCACTCACACCCACACTAAAACAGTCAGACACACACACCTGCACACAAAGACGCTCAGAAACTCAACCACAAACACAATCACACACAATAACACACTTGTACACACACTCCCACACTCACTCCCAATCACACTTACACACACACACACTCACACACACATATTAACCACAAAGGCCCTCAAAAAGAAACACCTACACTCAAACGCTCACACACACTCTCACACACCCACACAAAATCACGAAGACTGAGACACTGTTTCACACACTCACACACATACACACAGACACATTCACACACATTCTCACACACAATCACAAAATCTCAGACACAATCACACACCCGTATACACACTCACACACACACAAACACTCACACAACTACACTCTCACAAACACTCACACATTGACACACCTACACACAGAAGCACCCACATTATCACACACATTTGCACAAACACAATTACGCACCTACACATAGACACACACACATATAGGCACACACACAATCACACACACTCACACACAATCGCACACTTATATACACACTCACACATTCACTCCCACTCACACAACAAAAATTTCACAAAGAAACACACTCACACCCACACACACTCACAGACCCATTCGCACTCACACACTCACACACTGCTGCACTCACTCATCTACACACACAGAGACACCAACACACATTCTCAGAATGTCTCAAACACACACTCTCACACACTGCCACAAGCTCTCGCACACCTACTCACACACCAACACACACAGATTCACTTGCACTCACACACACACTCACACAATGTCACACACACACTCACACACCTACACACAGAAACACCCACATATTCAGACTGTCAGGCACAAACATGCACACACACACAGTCACCCACTCATATACACATTCACTCACTCACTCCCACTCACACACCTGCACTCTCACAAACACCCTAACACACTCTCACCGTTACTCACAGACACACACACTCAGACAGAAATGCACTCCCACATAGACTCAAACAATGTCACACAGAGACCTAAACAAAAACACACTCACACACACACAAACACAATGACACACTCATATACATACTCACACACTCATTCCCAATCACACTTACACTCTCACAAACTCACACACACACACAGACACGAGCACTCACGCATATTGACACAGTGCCATAAACAGTCACACACCTACACACATGTAGACACACCCACAAACACACAGACACACAGACTCACACGCATTCACACTCACAATCACCCGGTCACACACACTCACACACCTGCTCACACAAACACATACAGACACACACGCAATAACACTGAAACACTGTCAAACACACTCGCACACCTACACACACAAACAAACCAACACACAAACACAGGCTCACATGCAATCACAAACACACTCACAAATAGTGACACACTCTCACCTGCACACACAGACACACTCACACCCACTCACAGACAAAAACACTCACACACAATCACACACTCGTATACACACTCTGTCCCACAAACACACCTACACACACACAAACAAACGCATCATCAAACACACACACACTCACATACAGAAATCACACAGGCACTCAGACACTCCTACACTCACACACACTGTCACACACACTCACAAACACACGCAATCACACAGATTTCGGCACAAACACACACCTACACACACAGACTCACTCACACACATTCTCACACACAATCACACACACACAATCACCCATTCGTATACACATTCACACACTCACTCCAAATCACACAACTACACACACACTCTCACAGTCACATGCACTCACACCCACACTAAAACTGTCAGAGACACACACCTGCACACAGACGCTCAGAAACTCAACCACAAACACAATCACACACAATAACACACTTGTACACACACTCCCACTCTCACTCCCACTCATACTTACACACACACACACTCACACACACATATATTAACCACAAAGTCCCTCAAAAAGAAACACCTACACTCAAACGCTCACACACACTCTCACACACCCTCACAAAATCACGAAGACTGAGACACTGTTTCACACACTCACACACATACACACAGACACATTCACTCACATTCTCACACACAATCACAGAAACTCAGACACAATCACACACCCGTATACACACTCACACACACACAAACACTCACACTACTACACTCTCACAAACACACTCACACATTCACACACCTACACACAGAATCACCCACATTTTCACACACAATTGCACACACACAATTACGCACCTACACATAGACACACACACACATTATCACACACACTCACACACAATCGCACACTCATATACACACTCACACAATCACTCCCACTCACACAACTGAAATTTCACAAAGAAACACACTCACACCCACACACACTCACAGACTCATTCGCACTCACACACTGCTGCACTCACTCATCTACACACACAGAGACACCAACACACATTCACAGAATGTCACAAATACACACACTCACACACTGCCACAAGCTCTCGCACACCTACTCACACACCAACACACACAGATTCACATGCACTCACACACACACTCACACAATGTCACACACACACTCACACACCTACACACAGAAACACAAACATATTCAGACTGTCAGGCACAAACATGCACACTCTCACAGTCACCCACTCATATACACATTCACTCACTCACTCCCACTCACACACCTGCACTCTCACAAACACCCTAACACACTCTCACCCTTACTCACAGACACACACACACTCAGACAGAAATGCACTCCCACATAGACCCACACAATGTCACACACAGACCTAAACAAAAACACACTCACACACACACAAACACAATGACACACACACATATACATACTCACACACTCATTACCAATCACACTTACACTCTCACAAACTCACACACACACACAGACACATGAGCACTCACGCACATTGACACAGTGCCATAAACAGTCACACACCTACACACATGTAGACACACCCACAAACACACAGACACACAGACTCACACGCATTCACACTCACAATCACCCGGTCACACACACTCACACACCTACTCACACAAACACCTACAGACACACACGCACTAACACTGAAACACTGTCAAACACACTCGCACACCTACACACACAAACAAACCAACACACAAACACAGGCTCACATGCAATCACAAACACACTCACAAATAGTCACACACACTCACCTGCACACACAGCCACACTCACACCCACTCAGACAAAAACACTCAAACACAATCACACACTCGTATACACACTCTCTCCCACTAACACACCTACACACACACAAACAAACGCATCATCAAACACACATACACTCACATGCAGAAATCACACAGGCACTCAGACACTCCTACACTCACACACACTGTCACACACACTCACAAACACACGCAATCACACAGACTTTGGCACAATCACACACCTACACACACAGACTCACTCACACACATTCTCACACACAATCACACACACACACAATCACCCAATCGTATACACATTCACACACTCACTCCCACTCACACAACTACACACTCACACTCTCACAGTCACATGCACTCACACCCACACTAAAAATATCAGAAACACACACCTGCACACAGACGCTCAGAAACTCAACCACAAACACAATCACACACAATAACACACTCGTACACACACTCCCACTCTCACTCACACTCACACTTACACACACACACACACTCACACACACACATATATTAACCACAAAGGCCCTCAAAAAGAAACACCTACACTCAAACGCTCACACACACTCTCACACACCCACACAAAACCACGAAGACTGAGACACTGTTTCACACACTCACACACATACACACAGACACATTCACTCACATTCTCACACACAATCACAAAAACTCAGACACAATCACACACCCGTATACACACTCACACACACACAAACACTCACACAACTACACTCTCACAAACACACTCACACATTCACACACCTACACACAGAAGCACCCACATTCTCACACACATTTGCACACACACAATTACGCACCTACACATAGACACACACACATACTCACACACAACCACACACACTCACACACAAATGCCCACTTATATACACACTCACACAATCACTCCCACTCACACAACTAGAATTTCAAAAAGTAACACACTCACACCCACACACACTCACAGACACATTCCCACTCACACACTCACACACTGCTGCACTCACACATCTACACACACCGAGACACCAACACACAATCAGAGAATGTCACAAACACACACACTCACACACTGCCACAAGCTCTCGCACACCTACTCACACACCAACACACACAGATTCACATGCACTCACACACACTCACACAATGTCACACACACACTCACACACCTACACACAGAAACACCCACATATTCAGACTGTCAGGCAACACACATGCACACACACACAGTCACCCACTCATATACACATTCACTCACTCACTCCCACTCACACACCTGCACTCTCACAAACACCCTAACACACTCTCACACTTACACACAGACACACACACACTCAGACAGAAATGCACTCCCACATAGACTCACACAATGTCACACACAGACCTAAACAAAAACACACTCACACACACACAAACACAATGACACATTCATATACATACTCACACACTCATTCCCAATCACACTTACACTCTCACCAACTCACACACACACACACAGACACATGAGCACTCACGCGCATTGACACAGTGCCATAAACAGTCACACACCTACACACATGTAGACACACCCACAAACACACAGACACACAGACTCACACTCATTCACACACACAATCACCCGGTCACACACACTCTCTCACCTACTCACACAAACACTTACAGACACACACGCAATAACACTGAAACACTGTCAAACACACTTGCACACCTACACACACAAACAAACCAACACACAAACACAGGCTCACATGCAATCACAAACACACTCACAAATCTGAAACACTCACACCTGCACACACAGACACACTCACACCCACTCACAGACAAAAACACTCACACACAATCACACACTCGTATACACACTCTCTCCCACTAACACACCTACACACACACAAACAAACGCATCATCAAACACACACACACTCATATACAGAAATCACACAGGCACTCAGACACTCCTACACTCACACACACTGTCACACACACTCACAAACACACGCAATCACACAGATTTCGGCACAATCACACACCTACACACACAGAATCACTCACACACATTCTCACACACACTCACACACACACAGTCACCCAATCGTATACACATTCACACACTCACTCCCACTCACACAACTACACACACACACTCTCACAGAGTCACATGCACTCATACCCACACTAAAACAGTCAGACACACACACCTGCACACAGACGCTCAGAAACTCAACCACAAACACAATCACACACAATAACACACTCGTACACACACTCCCACTCTCACTCACACTCACACTTACACACACACACACACTCACACACACACATATATTAACCACAAAGGCCCTCAAAAAGAAACACCTACACTCAAACGCTCACACACACTCTCACACACCCACACAAAACCACGAAGACTGAGACACTGTTTCACACACTCACACACATACACACAGACACATTCACTCACATTCTCACACACAATCACAAAAACTCAGACACAATCACACACCCGTATACACACTCACACACACACAAACACTCACACAACTACACTCTCACAAACACACTCACACATTCACACACCTACACACAGAAGCACCCACATTCTCACACACATTTGCACACACACAATTACGCACCTACACATAGACACACACACATACTCACACACAACCACACACACTCACACACAAACGCCCACTTATATACACACTCACACAATCACTCCCACTCACACAACTAGAATTTCAAAAAGTAACACACTCACACCCACACACACTCACAGACACATTCCCACTCACACACTCACACACTGCTGCACTCACACATCTACACACACCGAGACACCAACACACAATCAGAGAATGTCACAAACACACACACTCACACACTGCCACAAGCTCTCGCACACCTACTCACACACCAACACACACAGATTCACATGCACTCACACACACTCACACAATGTCACACACACACTCACACACCTACACACAGAAACACCCACATATTCAGACTGTCAGGCAACACACATGCACACACACACAGTCACCCACTCATATACACATTCACTCACTCACTCCCACTCACACACCTGCACTCTCACAAACACCCTAACACACTCTCACACTTACACACAGACACACACACACTCAGACAGAAATGCACTCCCACATAGACTCACACAATGTCACACACAGACCTAAACAAAAACACACTCACACACACACAAACACAATGACACATTCATATACATACTCACACACTCATTCCCAATCACACTTACACTCTCACCAACTCACACACACACACACAGACACATGAGCACTCACGCGCATTGACACAGTGCCATAAACAGTCACACACCTACACACATGTAGACACACCCACAAACACACAGACACACAGACTCACACTCATTCACACACACAATCACCCGGTCACACACACTCTCTCACCTACTCACACAAACACTTACAGACACACACGCAATAACACTGAAACACTGTCAAACACACTTGCACACCTACACACACAAACAAACCAACACACAAACACAGGCTCACATGCAATCACAAACACACTCACAAATCTGACACACTCACACCTGCACACACAGACACACTCACACCCACTCACAGACATAAACACTCACACACAATCACACACTCGTATACACACACTCTCCCACTAACACACCTACACACACAAAAAAAACGCATCATCAAACACACACACACTCACATACAGAAATCACACAGGCACTCAGACACTCCTACACTCACACACACTGTCACACACACTCACAAAAACACGCAATCACATAGATTTCGGCACAATCACACACCTACACACACAGACTCACTCACACACATTCTCACACACAATCACACACACACACTATCACCCAATCGTGTACACATTCACACACACACTCCCACTCACACAACTACACACACACACTCTCAGAGTCTCATGCACTCACACCCACACTAAAACCGTCAGACACACACACCTGCACACAAAGCTCAGAAACTCACCCACAAACACAATCACACACAATAACACACTTTTACACACACTCCCACTCTCACTCACACTCACACTTTCACACACACACTCACACACACACATATATTAACCACAAAGGCCCTCAAAAAGAAACACCTACACTCAAACGATCACACACACTCTCACACACCCACACAAAATCACGAAGACTGAGACACTGTTTCACACATTCACACACATACACACAGACACCTTCACTCACATTCTCACACACAATCACAAAATCTCAGACACAATCACACACCGTATACACACTCACACACACACAAACACTCACACAACTTCACTCTCACAAACACACTCACACATTCACAGACCTACACACAGAAGCACCCACATTCTCACATACACAATTACGCACCTACACATAGACACACACACATATAGTCACACACACATACACACAATCACACACACTCACACACAAACGCACACTTATATACACACACACAATCACTCCCACACACACAAATAGTATTTCAAAAAAACACACTCACACCCACACACACTCACAGACACATTCCCACTCACACACTCACACACTGCTGCACTCACACATCTACACACACAGAGACACCAACACACAATCTCAGAATGTCACAAACACACACACTCACACACTGCCACAAGCTCTCACACACCTTTTCACACACCAACACACACAGATTCATATGCACTCACACACACTCACACAATGTCACACACACACTCACACAATGTCACACACACACTCACACACCTACACACAGAAACACCCACATATTGAGACTGTCAGGCACACACATGCACACACACAATCACCCACTCATATACACATTCACTCACTCACTCCCACTCACACACCTGCACTCTCACAAACACCCTAACACACTCTCACACTTACAAACAGACACACACACAGTCAGACAGAAATGCTCTCCCACATAGACTCACACAATGTCACACACACACCTAAACAAAAACACACTCACACACACACACAAACACAATGACACACTCATATACACACACACTCATTCCCAATCACACCTACACACTCACAAACTCACACACACACACAGACACATGAGCACTCACGCACATTGACACAGTGCCATAAAGACTCACACACCTACACACATATAGACACACTTCACAAACACACAGACACACAGACTCACACGCACTCACACACACAATCACACTGTCACACACACTCACACACCTACTCACACAAACACTTACAGACACACACGCACTAACACTCACTCAAACACTGTCAAACACACTCGCACACCTACACACACAAACAAAACAGCACACAAACACAGGCTCACATGCAATCACACACACACTCACAAATAGTCACACACTCACCTGCACTCACAGACACACTCACAACCACTCACAGACAAAAACACTCACACACAATCACACACTCGTATACACACTCTCTCCCACTAACACACATACACACACACAAAAAAACGCATCATCAAACACACACACTCACATACAGAAATCACACAGGCACTCAGACAATCCTACACTCACACACACTGTCACACACACTCACAAACACACGCAATCACACAGACGTCGGCACAATCACACACCTACACACACAGACTAACTCACACACATTCTCACACACACTCACACACACCCACAGTCACCCAATCGTATACACATTCACACACTCACTCCCACTCACACAACTACACACACACACTCTCACAGAGTCACATGCACTCACACACACACTAAAACCGTCAGACACACACACCTGCACACAAAGACGCTCAGAAACTCACCCACAAACACAATCACACACAATAACACACTCGTACACACACTCCCACTCTCACTCCCACTCACACTTACACACACACACACTCACACACACACATATATTAACCACAAAAGCCCTCAAAAAGAAACACCTACACTCAAACGCTCACACACACTCTCACACACCCACACAAAATCACGAAGACTGAGACACTGTTTCACACACTCACACACATACACACAGACACATTCACTCACATTCTCACACACAATCACAAAAAACTCAGACACAATCACACACCCGTATACACACACACACACAAACACTCACACAACTACACTCTCCATACACACTCACACATTCACACACCTACACACAGAATCACCCACATTTTCACACACAATTGCACACACACAATTACGCACCTACACATAGGCACACACACATATAAGCACACACACATTATCACACACACTCACACACAATCGCACACTTATATACACACTCACACAATCACTCCCACTCACACAACTGAAATTTCACAAAGAAACACACTCACACCCACACACACTCACAGACTCATTCGCACTCACACACTGCTGCACTCACTCATCTACACACACAGAGACACCAACACACATTCACAGAATATCACAAATACACACACTCACACACTGCCACAAGCTCTCGCACACCTATTCACACACCAACACACACAGATTCACATGCACTCACACACACACTCACACAATGTCACACACACACTCACACACCTACACACAGAAACACAAACATATTCAGACTGTCAGGCACAAACATGCACACACACACAGTCACCCACTCATATACACATTCACTCTCTCACTCCCACTCACACACCTGCACTCTCACAAACACCCTAACACACTCTCACCCTTACTCACAGACACACACACACTCAGACAGAAATGCACTCCCACATAGACCCACACAATGTCACACACAGACCTAAACAAAAACACACTCACACACACACAAACACAATGACACACACACATATACATACTCACACACTCATTACCAATCACACTTACACTCTCACAAACTCACACACACACACAGACACATGAGCACTCACGCACATTGACACAGTGCCATAAACAGTCACACACCTACACACATGTAGACACACCCACAAACACACAGACACACAGACTCACACGCATTCACACTCACAATCACCCGGTCACACACACTCACACACCTACTCACACAAACACCTACAGACACACACGCACTAACACTGAAACACTGTCAAACACACTCGCACACCTACACACACAAACAAACCAACACACAAACACAGGCTCACATGCAATCACAAACACACTCACAAATAGTCACACACACTCACCTGCACACACAGACACACTCACACCCACTCAGACAAAAACACTCAAACACAATCACACACTCGTATACACACTCTCTCCCACTAACACACCTACACACACACAAACAAACCCATCATCAAACACACATACACTCACATGCAGAAATCACACAGGCACTCAGACACTCCTACACTCACACACACTGTCACACACACACAAAAACACGCAATCACACAGATTTTGGCACAATCACACACCTCACACACAGACTCACTCACACACATTCTCACACACAATCACACACACACACAATCACCCAATCGTATACACATTCACACACTCACTCCCACTCACACAACTACACACTCACACTCTCACAGTCACATGCACTCACACCCACACTAAAACTGTCAGAGACACACACCTGCACACAGACGCTCAGAAACTCAACCACAAACACAATCACACACAATAACACACTTGTACACACACTCCCACTCTCACTCCCACTCATACTTACACACACACACACTCACACACACATATATTAACCACAAAGTCCCTCAAATGAAACACCTACACTCAAACGCTCACACACTCTCTCACACACCCTCACAAAATCACGAAGACTGAGACACTGTTTCACACACTCACACACATACACACAGACACATTCACTCACATTCTCACACACAATCACAAAAACTCAGACACAATCACACACCCGTATACACACTCACACAAGCACAAACACTCACACAACTACACTCTCACAAACACACTCACACATTCACACACCTACACACAGAATCACCCACATTTTCACACACAATTGCACACACACAATTACGCACCTACACATAGACACACACACACATTATCACACACACTCACACACAATCGCACACTCATATACACACTCACACAATCACTCCCACTCACACAACTGAAATTTCACAAAGAAACACAATCACACCCACACACACTCACAGACTCATTCCCACTCACACACTCACACACTGCTGCACTCACACATCTACACACACCGAGACACCAACACACAATCAGAGAATGTCACAAACACACACACTCACACACTGCCACAAGCTCTCGCACACCTACTCACACACCAACACACACAGATTCACATGCACTCACACACACACTCACACAATGTCACACACACACTCACACACCTACACACAGAAACACAAACATATTCAGACTGTCAGGCACAAACATGCACACACACACAGTCACCCACTCATATACACATTCACTCTCTCACTCCCACTCACACACCTGCACTCTCACAAACACCCTAACACACTCTCACCCTTACTCACAGACACACACACACTCAGACAGAAATGCACTCCCACATAGACCCACACAATGTCACACACAGACCTAAACAAAAACACACTCACACACACACAAACACAATGACACACACACATATACATACTCACACACTCATTACCAATCACACTTACACTCTCACAAACTCACACACACACACAGACACATGAGCACTCACGCACATTGACACAGTGCCATAAACAGTCACACACCTACACACATGTAGACACACCCACAAACACACAGACACACAGACTCACACGCATTCACACTCACAATCACCCGGTCACACACACTCACACACCTACTCACACAAACACTTACTGACACACACGCAATAACACTGAAACACTGTCAAACACACTCGCACACCTACACACACAAACAAACCAACACACAAACACAGGCTCACATGCAATCACAAACACACTCACAAATAGTGACACACTCTCATCTGCACACACAGACACACTCACACCCACTCACAGACAAAAACACTCACACACAATCACACACACGTATACACACTCTCTCCCACTAACACACCTACACACACACAAACAAACGCATCATCAAACACACACACACTCACATACAGAAATCACACAGGCACTCAGACACTACTACACTCACACACACTGTCACACACACTCACAAACACACGCAATCACACAGATTTCGGCACATACACACACCTACACACACAGATTCACTCACACACATTCTCACACACAATCACACACACACAATCACCCAATCGTATACTCATTCACACACTCTCTCCCACTCACACAACTACACACACACACACTCACAGAGTCACATGCACTCACACCCACACTAAAACAGTCAGACACACACACCTGCACACAAAGACGCTCAGAAACTCAACCACAAACACAATCACACACAATAACACACTTGTACACACACTCCCACACTCACTCCCAATCACACTTACACACACACACACTCACACACACATATTAACCACAAAGGCCCTCAAAAAGAAACACCTACACTCAAACGCTCACACACACTCTCACACACCCACACAAAATCACGAAGACTGAGACACTGTTTCACACACTCACACACATACACACAGACACATTCACACACATTCTCACACACAATCACAAAATCTCAGACACAATCACACACCCGTATACACACTCACACACACACAAACACTCACACAACTACACTCTCACAAACACTCACACATTGACACACCTACACACAGAAGCACCCACATTATCACACACATTTGCACAAACACAATTACGCACCTACACATAGACACACACACATATAGGCACACACACAATCACACACACTCACACACAATCGCACACTTATATACACACTCACACATTCACTCCCACTCACACAACAAAAATTTCACAAAGAAACACACTCACACCCACACACACTCACAGACCCATTCGCACTCACACACTCACACACTGCTGCACTCACTCATCTACACACACAGAGACACCAACACACATTCTCAGAATGTCTCAAACACACACTCTCACACACTGCCACAAGCTCTCGCACACCTACTCACACACCAACACACACAGATTCACTTGCACTCACACACACACTCACACAATGTCACACACACACTCACACACCTACACACAGAAACACCCACATATTCAGACTGTCAGGCACAAACATGCACACACACACAGTCACCCACTCATATACACATTCACTCACTCACTCCCACTCACACACCTGCACTCTCACAAACACCCTAACACACTCTCACCGTTACTCACAGACACACACACTCAGACAGAAATGCACTCCCACATAGACTCAAACAATGTCACACAGAGACCTAAACAAAAACACACTCACACACACACAAACACAATGACACACTCATATACATACTCACACACTCATTCCCAATCACACTTACACTCTCACAAACTCACACACACACACAGACACGAGCACTCACGCATATTGACACAGTGCCATAAACAGTCACACACCTACACACATGTAGACACACCCACAAACACACAGACACACAGACTCACACGCATTCACACTCACAATCACCCGGTCACACACACTCACACACCTGCTCACACAAACACATACAGACACACACGCAATAACACTGAAACACTGTCAAACACACTCGCACACCTACACACACAAACAAACCAACACACAAACACAGGCTCACATGCAATCACAAACACACTCACAAATAGTGACACACTCTCACCTGCACACACAGACACACTCACACCCACTCACAGACAAAAACACTCACACACAATCACACACTCGTATACACACTCTGTCCCACTAACACACCTACACACACACAAACAAACGCATCATCAAACACACACACTCACATACAGAAATCACACAGGCACTCAGACACTCCTACACTCACACACACTGTCACACACACTCACAAACACACGCAATCACACAGATTTCGGCACAATCACACACCTACACACACAGACTCACTCACACACATTCTCACACACAATCACACACACACAGTCACCCAATCGTATACACATTCACACACTCACTCCCACTCACACAACTACACACACACACTCTCACAGAGTCACATGCACTCACACCCACACTAAAACGGTCAGACACACACACCTGCACACAAAGACGCTCAGACACTCAACCACAAACACAATCACACTCAATAACACACTCGTACACACATTCCCACTCTCACTCCCACTCACACTTACACACACACTCTCACACACACACATATAATAACCACAAAGGCACTCAAAAAGACACACATACACTCAAACGCTCACACACACTCTCACACACCCACACAAAATCACGAAGACTGAGACACTGTTTCACACACTCACACACATACACACAGACACATTCACTCACATTCTCACACACAATCACAAAACTCTGACACAATCACAAACCCGTATACACACTCACACACACACAAACACTCACACAACTACACTCTCACAAACACACTCACACATTCACACACCTACACACAGAAGCACCCACATTCTCACACACATTTGCACACACACAATTACGCACCTACACATAGACACACACACATATAGACACACACACATACTCACACACAATCACACACACTCACACACAATCCCACACTTATATACACACTCACACAATCACTCCCACTCACACAACTAGAATTTCACAAAGAAACACACTCACACCCACACACACTCACAGACACATTCCCACTCACACACTCACACTGCTGCACTCACACATCTACACACACAGAGACACCAACACACAATCACAGAATGTCACAAACACACACACTCACACACTGCCACAAGCTCTCGCACACCTACTCACACACCAACACACACAGATTCACATGCACTCACACACACTCACACAATGTCACACACACTCTCACACACCTACACACAGAAACACCCACATATTCAGACTGTCAGGCAACACACATGCACACACACACAGTCACCCACTCATATACACATTCACTCACTCACTCCCACTCACAC
This sequence comes from Manis pentadactyla, assembly GCF_030020395.1. Taxonomy (NCBI): domain Eukaryota; kingdom Metazoa; phylum Chordata; class Mammalia; order Pholidota; family Manidae; genus Manis; species Manis pentadactyla. Next base: position 72,880,060 of record NC_080024.1, read on the forward strand.
ACCTGCACTCTCACAAACACCCTAACACACTCTCACACTTACACACAGACACACACACACTCAGACAGAAATGCACTCCCACATAGACTCACACAATGTCACACACAGACCTAAACAAAAACACACTCACACACACACAAACACAATGACACACTCATATACATACTCACACACTCATTCCCAATCACACTGACACTCTCACCAACTCACACACACACACAGACACATGAGCATGAGCACTCACACGCATTGACACAGTGCCATAAACAGTCACACACCTACACACATGTAGACACACCCACAAACACACAGACACACAGACTCACACTCATTCACACACACAATCACCCGGTCACACACACTCACTCACCTACTCACACAAACACTTACAGACACACACGCACTCACACTTAAACACTGTCAAACACACTCGCACACCTACACACACAAACAAACCAACACACAAACACAGGCTCACATGCAATCACAAACACACTCACAAATACTGACACACTCACACCTGCACACACAGACACACTCACACCCACTCACAGACATAAACACTCACACACAATCACACACTCGTGTACACACACTCTCCCACTGACACACCTACACACACACAAAAAAACGCATCATCAAACACACACACACTCACATACAGAAATCACACAGGCACTCAGACACTCCTACACTCACACACACTGTCACACACACTCACAAAAACACGCAATCACATAGATTTCGGCACAATCACACACCTACACACACAGACTCACTCACACACATTCTCACACACAATCACACACAAACACAATCACCCAATCGTGTACACATTCACACACTCACTCCCACTCACACAACTACACACACACACTCTCACAGTCTCATGCACTCACACCCACACTAAAACCGTCAGACCACACACCTGCACACAAAGCTCAGAAACTCACCCACAAACACAATCACACACAAAAACACACTTGTACACACACTCCCACTCTCACTCACACTCACACTTACACACACAAACACTCACACCACACATATATTAACCACAAAGGCCCTCAAAAAGAAAAACCTACACTCAAACGCTCACACACACTCTCACACACCCACACAAAATCACGAAGACTGAGACACTGTTTCACACATTCACACACATACACACAGACACCTTCACTCACATTCTCACACACAATCACAAAATCTCAGACACAATCACACACCGTATACACACTCACACACACACAAACACTCACACAACTTCACTCTCACAAACACACTCACACATTCACAGACCTACACACAGAAGCACCCACATTCTCACATACACAATTACGCACCTACACATAGACACACACACATATAGTCACACACACATACACACAATCACACACACTCACACACAAACGCACACTTATATACACACACACAATCACTCCCACACACACAAATAGTATTTCAAAAAAACACACTCACACCCACACACACTCACAGACACATTCCCACTCACACACTGCTGCACTCACACATCTACACACACAGAGACACCAACACACGATCTCAGAATGTCACAAACACACACACTCACACACTGCCACAAGCTCTCGCACACCTTTTCACACACCAACACACACAGATTCATATGCACTTACACACACTCACACAATGTCACACACACACTCACACAATGTCACACACACACTCACACAACTACACACAGAAACACCCACATATTCAGACTGTCAGGCACACACATGCACACACACAATCACCCACTCATATACACATTCAATCACTCACTGCCATTCACACACCTGCACTCTCAAAAACACCCTAACACACTCTCACACTTACTCACAGACACACACTCTCAGACAGAAATGCACTCCCACATAGACACACAATGTCACACACACCTAAACAAAAACACACTCACACACACACACAAACACAATGACACACTCATATACACACTCACACACTCATTCCCAATCACACCTACACTCTCACAAACTCACACACACACACAGACACATGAGCACTCACGCACATTGACACAGTGCCATAAAGAGTCACACACCTACACACATATAGACACACATCACAAACACACAGACACACAGACTCACACGCATTCACACACACAATCACACTGTCACACACACTCACACACCTACTCACACAAACACTTACAGACACACACGCACTAACACTCACTCAAACACTGTCAAACACACTCGCACACCTACACACACAAACAAAACAACACACAAACACAGGCTCACATGCAATCACACACACACTCACAAATAGTCACACACTCTCACCTGCACTCACAGACACACTCACACTCACTCACAGACAAAAACACACACACAATCACACACTCGTATACATACTCCCTCCCACTAACACACCTACACACACACAAACAAACGCATCATCAAACACACACACTCACATACAGAAATCACACAGGCACTCAGACACTACTACACTCACACACACTGTCACACACACTCACAAACACACGCAATCACACAGATTTCGGCACATACACACACCTACACACACAGATTCACTCACACACATTCTCACACACAATCACACACACACAATCACCCAATCGTATACTCATTCACACACTCTCTCCCACTCACACAACTACACACACACACACTCACAGAGTCACATGCACTCACACCCACACTAAAACAGTCAGACACACACACCTGCACACAAAGACGCTCAGAAACTCAACCACAAACACAATCACACACAATAACACACTTGTACACACACTCCCACACTCACTCCCAATCACACTTACACACACACACACTCACACACACATATTAACCACAAAGGCCCTCAAAAAGAAACACCTACACTCAAACGCTCACACACACTCTCACACACCCACACAAAATCACGAAGACTGAGACACTGTTTCACACACTCACACACATACACACAGACACATTCACACACATTCTCACACACAATCACAAAATCTCAGACACAATCACACACCCGTATACACACTCACACACACACAAACACTCACACAACTACACTCTCACAAACACTCACACATTGACACACCTACACACAGAAGCACCCACATTATCACACACATTTGCACAAACACAATTACGCACCTACACATAGACACACACACATATAGGCACACACACAATCACACACACTCACACACAATCGCACACTTATATACACACTCACACATTCACTCCCACTCACACAACAAAAATTTCACAAAGAAACACACTCACACCCACACACACTCACAGACCCATTCGCACTCACACACTCACACACTGCTGCACTCACTCATCTACACACACAGAGACACCAACACACATTCTCAGAATGTCTCAAACACACACTCTCACACACTGCCACAAGCTCTCGCACACCTACTCACACACCAACACACACAGATTCACTTGCACTCACACACACACTCACACAATGTCACACACACACTCACACACCTACACACAGAAACACCCACATATTCAGACTGTCAGGCACAAACATGCACACACACACAGTCACCCACTCATATACACATTCACTCACTCACTCCCACTCACACACCTGCACTCTCACAAACACCCTAACACACTCTCACCGTTACTCACAGACACACACACTCAGACAGAAATGCACTCCCACATAGACTCAAACAATGTCACACAGAGACCTAAACAAAAACACACTCACACACACACAAACACAATGACACACTCATATACATACTCACACACTCATTCCCAATCACACTTACACTCTCACAAACTCACACACACACACAGACACGAGCACTCACGCATATTGACACAGTGCCATAAACAGTCACACACCTACACACATGTAGACACACCCACAAACACACAGACACACAGACTCACACGCATTCACACTCACAATCACCCGGTCACACACACTCACACACCTGCTCACACAAACACATACAGACACACACGCAATAACACTGAAACACTGTCAAACACACTCGCACACCTACACACACAAACAAACCAACACACAAACACAGGCTCACATGCAATCACAAACACACTCACAAATAGTGACACACTCTCACCTGCACACACAGACACACTCACACCCACTCACAGACAAAAACACTCACACACAATCACACACTCGTATACACACTCTGTCCCACTAACACACCTACACACACACAAACAAACGCATCATCAAACACACACACTCACATACAGAAATCACACAGGCACTCAGACACTCCTACACTCACACACACTGTCACACACACTCACAAACACACGCAATCACACAGATTTCGGCACAATCACACACCTACACACACAGACTCACTCACACACATTCTCACACACAATCACACACACACAGTCACCCAATCGTATACACATTCACACACTCACTCCCACTCACACAACTACACACACACACTCTCACAGAGTCACATGCACTCACACCCACACTAAAACGGTCAGACACACACACCTGCACACAAAGACGCTCAGACACTCAACCACAAACACAATCACACTCAATAACACACTCGTACACACATTCCCACTCTCACTCCCACTCACACTTACACACACACTCTCACACACACACATATAATAACCACAAAGGCACTCAAAAAGACACACATACACTCAAACGCTCACACACACTCTCACACACCCACACAAAATCACGAAGACTGAGACACTGTTTCACACACTCACACACATACACACAGACACATTCACTCACATTCTCACACACAATCACAAAACTCTGACACAATCACAAACCCGTATACACACTCACACACACACAAACACTCACACAACTACACTCTCACAAACACACTCACACATTCACACACCTACACACAGAAGCACCCACATTCTCACACACATTTGCACACACACAATTACGCACCTACACATAGACACACACACATATAGACACACACACATACTCACACACAATCACACACACTCACACACAATCCCACACTTATATACACACTCACACAATCACTCCCACTCACACAACTAGAATTTCACAAAGAAACACACTCACACCCACACACACTCACAGACACATTCCCACTCACACACTCACACTGCTGCACTCACACATCTACACACACAGAGACACCAAAACACAATCACAGAATGTCACAAACACACACACTCACACACTGCCACAAGCTCTCGCACACCTACTCACACACCAACACACACAGATTCACATGCACTCACACACACTCACACAATGTCACACACACTCTCACACACCTACACACAGAAACACCCACATATTCAGACTGTCAGGCAACACACATGCACACACACACAGTCACCCACTCATATACACATTCACTCACTCACTCCCACTCACACACCTGCACTCTCACAAACACCCTAACACACTCTCACACTTACACACAGACACACACACACTCAGACAGAAATGCACTCCCACATAGACTCACACAATGTCACACACAGACCTAAACAAAAACACACTCACACACACACAAACACAATGACACACTCATATACATACTCACACACTCATTCCCAATCACACTAACACTCTCACCAACTCACACACACACACAGACACATGAGCACTCACGCGCATTGACACAGTGCCATAAACAGTCACACACCTACACACATGTAGACACACCCACAAACACACAGACACACAGACTCACACGCATTCACACTCACAATCACCCGGTCACACACACTCACACACCTGCTCACACAAACACATACAGACACACACGCAATAACACTGAAACACTGTCAAACACACTCGCACACCTACACACACAAACAAACCAACACACAAACACAGGCTCACATGCAATCACAAACACACTCACAAATAGTGACACACTCTCACCTGCACACACAGACACACTCACACCCACTCACAGACAAAAACACTCACACACAATCACACACTCGTATACACACTCTGTCCCACTAACACACCTACACACACACAAACAAACGCATCATCAAACACACACACTCACATACAGAAATCACACAGGCACTCAGACACTCCTACACTCACACACACTGTCACACACACTCACAAACACACGCAATCACACAGATTTCGGCACAATCACACACCTACACACACAGACTCACTCACACACATTCTCACACACAATCACACACACACAGTCACCCAATCGTATACACATTCACACACTCACTCCCACTCACACAACTACACACACACACTCTCACAGAGTCACATGCACTCACACCCACACTAAAACGGTCAGACACACACACCTGCACACAAAGACGCTCAGACACTCAACCACAAACACAATCACACTCAATAACACACTCGTACACACATTCCCACTCTCACTCCCACTCACACTTACACACACACTCTCACACACACACATATAATAACCACAAAGGCACTCAAAAAGACACACATACACTCAAACGCTCACACACACTCTCACACACCCACACAAAATCACGAAGACTGAGACACTGTTTCACACACTCACACACATACACACAGACACATTCACTCACATTCTCACACACAATCACAAAACTCTGACACAATCACAAACCCGTATACACACTCACACACACACAAACACTCACACAACTACACTCTCACAAACACACTCACACATTCACACACCTACACACAGAAGCACCCACATTCTCACACACATTTGCACACACACAATTACGCACCTACACATAGACACACACACATATAGACACACACACATACTCACACACAATCACACACACTCACACACAATCCCACACTTATATACACACTCACACAATCACTCCCACTCACACAACTAGAATTTCACAAAGAAACACACTCACACCCACACACACTCACAGACACATTCCCACTCACACACTCACACTGCTGCACTCACACATCTACACACACAGAGACACCAACACACAATCACAGAATGTCACAAACACACACACTCACACACTGCCACAAGCTCTCGCACACCTACTCACACACCAACACACACAGATTCACATGCACTCACACACACTCACACAATGTCACACACACTCTCACACACCTACACACAGAAACACCCACATATTCAGACTGTCAGGCAACACACATGCACACACACACAGTCACCCACTCATATACACATTCACTCACTCACTCCCACTCACACACCTGCACTCTCACAAACACCCTAACACACTCTCACACTTACACACAGACACACACACACTCAGACAGAAATGCACTCCCACATAGACTCACACAATGTCACACACAGACCTAAACAAAAACACACTCACACACACACAAACACAATGACACACTCATATACATACTCACACACTCATTCCCAATCACACTGACACTCTCACCAACTCACACACACACACAGACACATGAGCATGAGCACTCACACGCATTGACACAGTGCCATAAACAGTCACACACCTACACACATGTAGACACACCCACAAACACACAGACACACAGACTCACACTCATTCACACACACAATCACCCGGTCACACACACTCACTCACCTACTCACACAAACACTTACAGACACACACGCACTCACACTTAAACACTGTCAAACACACTCGCACACCTACACACACAAACAAACCAACACACAAACACAGGCTCACATGCAATCACAAACACACTCACAAATACTGACACACTCACACCTGCACACACAGACACACTCACACCCACTCACAGACATAAACACTCACACACAATCACACACTCGTGTACACACACTCTCCCACTGACACACCTACACACACACAAAAAAACGCATCATCAAACACACACACACTCACATACAGAAATCACACAGGCACTCAGACACTCCTACACTCACACACACTGTCACACACACTCACAAAAACACGCAATCACATAGATTTCGGCACAATCACACACCTACACACACAGACTCACTCACACACATTCTCACACACAATCACACACAAACACAATCACCCAATCGTGTACACATTCACACACTCACTCCCACTCACACAACTACACACACACACTCTCACAGTCTCATGCACTCACACCCACACTAAAACCGTCAGACCACACACCTGCACACAAAGCTCAGAAACTCACCCACAAACACAATCACACACAAAAACACACTTGTACACACACTCCCACTCTCACTCACACTCACACTTACACACACAAACACTCACACCACACATATATTAACCACAAAGGCCCTCAAAAAGAAAAACCTACACTCAAACGCTCACACACACTCTCACACACCCACACAAAATCACGAAGACTGAGACACTGTTTCACACATTCACACACATACACACAGACACCTTCACTCACATTCTCACACACAATCACAAAATCTCAGACACAATCACACACCGTATACACACTCACACACACACAAACACTCACACAACTTCACTCTCACAAACACACTCACACATTCACAGACCTACACACAGAAGCACCCACATTCTCACATACACAATTACGCACCTACACATAGACACACACACATATAGTCACACACACATACACACAATCACACACACTCACACACAAACGCACACTTATATACACACACACAATCACTCCCACACACACAAATAGTATTTCAAAAAAACACACTCACACCCACACACACTCACAGACACATTCCCACTCACACACTGCTGCACTCACACATCTACACACACAGAGACACCAACACACAATCTCAGAATGTCACAAACACACACACTCACACACTGCCACAAGCTCTCGCACACCTTTTCACACACCAACACACACAGATTCATATGCACTTACACACACTCACACAATGTCACACACACACTCACACAATGTCACACACACACTCACACAACTACACACAGAAACACCCACATATTCAGACTGTCAGGCACACACATGCACACACACAATCACCCACTCATATACACATTCAATCACTCACTGCCATTCACACACCTGCACTCTCAAAAACACCCTAACACACTCTCACACTTACTCACAGACACACACTCTCAGACAGAAATGCACTCCCACATAGACACACAATGTCACACACACCTAAACAAAAACACACTCACACACACACACAAACACAATGACACACTCATATACACACTCACACACTCATTCCCAATCACACCTACACTCTCACAAACTCACACACACACACAGACACATGAGCACTCACGCACATTGACACAGTGCCATAAAGAGTCACACACCTACACACATATAGACACACATCACAAACACACAGACACACAGACTCACACGCATTCACACACACAATCACACTGTCACACACACTCACACACCTACTCACACAAACACTTACAGACACACACGCACTAACACTCACTCAAACACTGTCAAACACACTCGCACACCTACACACACAAACAAAACAACACACAAACACAGGCTCACATGCAATCACACACACACTCACAAATAGTCACACACTCTCACCTGCACTCACAGACACACTCACACTCACTCACAGACAAAAACACACACACAATCACACACTCGTATACATACTCCCTCCCACTAACACACCTACACACACACAAACAAACGCATCATCAAACACACACACTCACATACAGAAATCACACAGGCACTCAGACACTACTACACTCACACACACTGTCACACACACTCACAAACACACGCAATCACACAGATTTCGGCACATACACACACCTACACACACAGACTCACTCACACACATTCTCACACACAATCACACACACACAATCACCCAATCGTATACTCATTCACACACTCTCTCCCACTCACACAACTACACACACACACACTCACAGAGTCACATGCACTCACACCCACACTAAAACAGTCAGACACACACACCTGCACACAAAGACGCTCAGAAACTCAACCACAAACACAATCACACACAATAACAGACTTGTACACACACTCCCACACTCACTCCCAATCACACTTACACACACACACACTCACACACACATATTAACCACAAAGGCCCTCAAAAAGAAACACCTACACTCAAACGCTCACACACACTCTCACACACCCACACAAAATCACGAAGACTGAGACACTGTTTCACACACTCACACACATACACACAGACACATTCACACACATTCTCACACACAATCACAAAATCTCAGACACAATCACACACCCGTATACACACTCACACACACACAAACACTCACACAACTACACTCTCACAAACACTCACACATTGACACACCTACACACAGAAGCACCCACATTATCACACACATTTGCACAAACACAATTACGCACCTACACATAGACACACACACATATAGGCACACACACAATCACACACACTCACACACAATCGCACACTTATATACACACTCACACATTCACTCCCACTCACACAACAAAAATTTCACAAAGAAACACACTCACACCCACACACACTCACAGACCCATTCGCACTCACACACTCACACACTGCTGCACTCACTCATCTACACACACAGAGACACCAACACACATTCTCAGAATGTCTCAAACACACACTCTCACACACTGCCACCAGCTCTCGCACACCTACTCACACACCAACACACACAGATTCACTTGCACTCACACACACACTCACACAATGTCACACACACACTCACACACCTACACACAGAAACACCCACATATTCAGACTGTCAGGCACAAACATGCACACACACACAGTCACCCACTCATATACACATTCACTCACTCACTCCCACTCACACACCTGCACTCTCACAAACACCCTAACACACTCTCACCGTTACTCACAGACACACACACTCAGACAGAAATGCACTCCCACATAGACTCAAACAATGTCACACAGAGACCTAAACAAAAACACACTCACACACACACAAACACAATGACACACTCATATACATACTCACACACTCATTCCCAATCACACTTACACTCTCACAAACTCACACACACACACAGACACGAGCACTCACGCATATTGACACAGTGCCATAAACAGTCACACACCTACACACATGTAGACACACCCACAAACACACAGACACACAGACTCACACGCATTCACACTCACAATCACCCGGTCACACACACTCACACACCTGCTCACACAAACACATACAGACACACACGCAATAACACTGAAACACTGTCAAACACACTCGCACACCTACACACACAAACAAACCAACACACAAACACAGGCTCACATGCAATCACAAACACACTCACAAATAGTGACACACTCTCACCTGCACACACAGACACACTCACACCCACTCACAGACAAAAACACTCACACACAATCACACACTCGTATACACACTCTCTCCCACAAACACACCTACACACACACAAACAAACGCATCATCAAACACACACACACTCACATACAGAAATCACACAGGCACTCAGACACTCCTACACTCACACACACTGTCACACACACTCACAAACACACGCAATCACACAGATTTCGGCACAAACACACACCTACACACACAGACTCACTCACACACATTCTCACACACAATCACACACACACAATCACCCATTCGTATACACATTCACACACTCACTCCAAATCACACAACTACACACACACTCTCACAGTCACATGCACTCACACCCACACTAAAACTGTCAGAGACACACACCTGCACACAGACGCTCAGAAACTCAACCACAAACACAATCACACACAATAACACACTTGTACACACACTCCCACTCTCACTCCCACTCATACTTACACACACACACACTCACACACACATATATTAACCACAAAGTCCCTCAAAAAGAAACACCTACACTCAAACGCTCACACACACTCTCACACACCCTCACAAAATCACGAAGACTGAGACACTGTTTCACACACTCACACACATACACACAGACACATTCACTCACATTCTCACACACAATCACAGAAACTCAGACACAATCACACACCCGTATACACACTCACACACACAAACACTCACACTACTACACTCTCACAAACACACTCACACATTCACACACCTACACACAGAATCACCCACATTTTCACACACAATTGCACACACACAATTACGCACCTACACATAGACACACACACACATTATCACACACACTCACACACAATCGCACACTCATATACACACTCACACAATCACTCCCACTCACACAACTGAAATTTCACAAAGAAACACACTCACACCCACACACACTCACAGACTCATTCGCACTCACACACTGCTGCACTCACTCATCTACACACACAGAGACACCAACACACATTCACAGAATGTCACAAATACACACACTCACACACTGCCACAAGCTCTCGCACACCTACTCACACACCAACACACACAGATTCACATGCACTCACACACACACTCACACAATGTCACACACACACTCACACACCTACACACAGAAACACAAACATATTCAGACTGTCAGGCACAAACATGCACACTCTCACAGTCACCCACTCATATACACATTCACTCACTCACTCCCACTCACACACCTGCACTCTCACAAACACCCTAACACACTCTCACCCTTACTCACAGACACACACACACTCAGACAGAAATGCACTCCCACATAGACCCACACAATGTCACACACAGACCTAAACAAAAACACACTCACACACACACAAACACAATGACACACACACATATACATACTCACACACTCATTACCAATCACACTTACACTCTCACAAACTCACACACACACACAGACACATGAGCACTCACGCACATTGACACAGTGCCATAAACAGTCACACACCTACACACATGTAGACACACCCACAAACACACAGACACACAGACTCACACGCATTCACACTCACAATCACCCGGTCACACACACTCACACACCTACTCACACAAACACCTACAGACACACACGCACTAACACTGAAACACTGTCAAACACACTCGCACACCTACACACACAAACAAACCAACACACAAACACAGGCTCACATGCAATCACAAACACACTCACAAATAGTCACACACACTCACCTGCACACACAGCCACACTCACACCCACTCAGACAAAAACACTCAAACACAATCACACACTCGTATACACACTCTCTCCCACTAACACACCTACACACACACAAACAAACGCATCATCAAACACACATACACTCACATGCAGAAATCACACAGGCACTCAGACAATCCTACACTCACACACACTGTCACACACACTCACAAACACACGCAATCACACAGACTTTGGCACAATCACACACCTACACACACAGACTCACTCACACACATTCTCACACACAATCACACACACACACAATCACCCAATCGTATACACATTCACACACTCACTCCCACTCACACAACTACACACTCACACTCTCACAGTCACATGCACTCACACCCACACTAAAAATATCAGAAACACACACCTGCACACAGACGCTCAGAAACTCAACCACAAACACAATCACACACAATAACACACTCGTACACACACTCCCACTCTCACTCACACTCACACTTACACACACACACACACTCACACACACACATATATTAACCACAAAGGCCCTCAAAAAGAAACACCTACACTCAAACGCTCACACACACTCTCACACACCCACACAAAACCACGAAGACTGAGACACTGTTTCACACACTCACACACATACACACAGACACATTCACTCACATTCTCACACACAATCACAAAAACTCAGACACAATCACACACCCGTATACACACTCACACACACACAAACACTCACACAACTACACTCTCACAAACACACTCACACATTCACACACCTACACACAGAAGCACCCACATTCTCACACACATTTGCACACACACAATTACGCACCTACACATAGACACACACACATACTCACACACAACCACACACACTCACACACAAATGCCCACTTATATACACACTCACACAATCACTCCCACTCACACAACTAGAATTTCAAAAAGTAACACACTCACACCCACACACACTCACAGACACATTCCCACTCACACACTCACACACTGCTGCACTCACACATCTACACACACCGAGACACCAACACACAATCAGAGAATGTCACAAACACACACACTCACACACTGCCACAAGCTCTCGCACACCTACTCACACACCAACACACACAGATTCACATGCACTCACACACACTCACACAATGTCACACACACACTCACACACCTACACACAGAAACACCCACATATTCAGACTGTCAGGCAACACACATGCACACACACACAGTCACCCACTCATATACACATTCACTCACTCACTCCCACTCACACACCTGCACTCTCACAAACACCCTAACACACTCTCACACTTACACACAGACACACACACACTCAGACAGAAATGCACTCCCACATAGACTCACACAATGTCACACACAGACCTAAACAAAAACACACTCACACACACACAAACACAATGACACATTCATATACATACTCACACACTCATTCCCAATCACACTTACACTCTCACCAACTCACACACACACACACAGACACATGAGCACTCACGCGCATTGACACAGTGCCATAAACAGTCACACACCTACACACATGTAGACACACCCACAAACACACAGACACACAGACTCACACTCATTCACACACACAATCACCCGGTCACACACACTCACTCACCTACTCACACAAACACTTACAGACACACACGCAATAACACTGAAACACTGTCAAACACACTTGCACACCTACACACACAAACAAACCAACACACAAACACAGGCTCACATGCAATCACAAACACACTCACAAATCTGAAACACTCACACCTGCACACACAGACACACTCACACCCACTCACAGACAAAAACACTCACACACAATCACACACTCGTATACACACTCTCTCCCACTAACACACCTACACACACACAAACAAACGCATCATCAAACACACACACACTCATATACAGAAATCACACAGGCACTCAGACACTCCTACACTCACACACACTGTCACACACACTCACAAACACACGCAATCACACAGATTTCGGCACAATCACACACCTACACACACAGAATCACTCACACACATTCTCACACACACTCACACACACACAGTCACCCAATCGTATACACATTCACACACTCACTCCCACTCACACAACTACACACACACACTCTCACAGAGTCACATGCACTCATACCCACACTAAAACAGTCAGACACACACACCTGCACACAGACGCTCAGAAACTCAACCACAAACACAATCACACACAATAACACACTCGTACACACACTCCCACTCTCACTCACACTCACACTTACACACACACACACACTCACACACACACATATATTAACCACAAAGGCCCTCAAAAAGAAACACCTACACTCAAACGCTCACACACACTCTCACACACCCACACAAAACCACGAAGACTGAGACACTGTTTCACACACTCACACACATACACACAGACACATTCACTCACATTCTCACACACAATCACAAAAACTCAGACACAATCACACACCCGTATACACACTCACACACACACAAACACTCACACAACTACACTCTCACAAACACACTCACACATTCACACACCTACACACAGAAGCACCCACATTCTCACACACATTTGCACACACACAATTACGCACCTACACATAGACACACACACATACTCACACACAACCACACACACTCACACACAAACGCCCACTTATATACACACTCACACAATCACTCCCACTCACACAACTAGAATTTCAAAAAGTAACACACTCACACCCACACACACTCACAGACACATTCCCACTCACACACTCACACACTGCTGCACTCACACATCTACACACACCGAGACACCAACACACAATCAGAGAATGTCACAAACACACACACTCACACACTGCCACAAGCTCTCGCACACCTACTCACACACCAACACACACAGATTCACATGCACTCACACACACTCACACAATGTCACACACACACTCACACACCTACACACAGAAACACCCACATATTCAGACTGTCAGGCAACACACATGCACACACACACAGTCACCCACTCATATACACATTCACTCACTCACTCCCACTCACACACCTGCACTCTCACAAACACCCTAACACACTCTCACACTTACACACAGACACACACACACTCAGACAGAAATGCACTCCCACATAGACTCACACAATGTCACACACAGACCTAAACAAAAACACACTCACACACACACAAACACAATGACACATTCATATACATACTCACACACTCATTCCCAATCACACTTACACTCTCACCAACTCACACACACACACACAGACACATGAGCACTCACGCGCATTGACACAGTGCCATAAACAGTCACACACCTACACACATGTAGACACACCCACAAACACACAGACACACAGACTCACACTCATTCACACACACAATCACCCGGTCACACACACTCTCTCACCTACTCACACAAACACTTACAGACACACACGCAATAACACTGAAACACTGTCAAACACACTTGCACACCTACACACACAAACAAACCAACACACAAACACAGGCTCACATGCAATCACAAACACACTCACAAATCTGACACACTCACACCTGCACACACAGACACACTCACACCCACTCACAGACATAAACACTCACACACAATCACACACTCGTATACACACACTCTCCCACTAACACACCTACACACACAAAAAAAACGCATCATCAAACACACACACACTCACATACAGAAATCACACAGGCACTCAGACACTCCTACACTCACACACACTGTCACACACACTCACAAAAACACGCAATCACATAGATTTCGGCACAATCACACACCTACACACACAGACTCACTCACACACATTCTCACACACAATCACACACACACACTATCACCCAATCGTGTACACATTCACACACACACTCCCACTCACACAACTACACACACACACTCTCAGAGTCTCATGCACTCACACCCACACTAAAACCGTCAGACACACACACCTGCACACAAAGCTCAGAAACTCACCCACAAACACAATCACACACAATAACACACTTTTACACACACTCCCACTCTCACTCACACTCACACTTTCACACACACACTCACACACACACATATATTAACCACAAAGGCCCTCAAAAAGAAACACCTACACTCAAACGATCACACACACTCTCACACACCCACACAAAATCACGAAGACTGAGACACTGTTTCACACATTCACACACATACACACAGACACCTTCACTCACATTCTCACACACAATCACAAAATCTCAGACACAATCACACACCGTATACACACTCACACACACACAAACACTCACACAACTTCACTCTCACAAACACACTCACACATTCACAGACCTACACACAGAAGCACCCACATTCTCACATACACAATTACGCACCTACACATAGACACACACACATATAGTCACACACACATACACACAATCACACACACTCACACACAAACGCACACTTATATACACACACACAATCACTCCCACACACACAAATAGTATTTCAAAAAAACACACTCACACCCACACACACTCAAAGACACATTCCCACTCACACACTCACACACTGCTGCACTCACACATCTACACACACAGAGACACCAACACACAATCTCAGAATGTCACAAACACACACACTCACACACTGCCACAAGCTCTCACACACCTTTTCACACACCAACACACACAGATTCATATGCACTCACACACACTCACACAATGTCACACACACACTCACACAATGTCACACACACACTCACACACCTACACACAGAAACACCCACATATTGAGACTGTCAGGCACACACATGCACACACACAATCACCCACTCATATACACATTCACTCACTCACTCCCACTCACACACCTGCACTCTCACAAACACCCTAACACACTCTCACACTTACAAACAGACACACACACAGTCAGACAGAAATGCTCTCCCACATAGACTCACACTATGTCACACACACACCTAAACAAAAACACACTCACACACACACACAAACACAATGACACACTCATATACACACACACTCATTCCCAATCACACCTACACACTCACAAACTCACACACACACACAGACACATGAGCACTCACGCACATTGACACAGTGCCATAAAGACTCACACACCTACACACATATAGACACACTTCACAAACACACAGACACACAGACTCACACGCACTCACACACACAATCACACTGTCACACACACTCACACACCTACTCACACAAACACTTACAGACACACACGCACTAACACTCACTCAAACACTGTCAAACACACTCGCACACCTACACACACAAACAAAACAGCACACAAACACAGGCTCACATGCAATCACACACACACTCACAAATAGTCACACACTCACCTGCACTCACAGACACACTCACAACCACTCACAGACAAAAACACTCACACACAATCACACACTCGTATACACACTCTCTCCCACTAACACACATACACACACACAAAAAAACGCATCATCAAACACACACACTCACATACAGAAATCACACAGGCACTCAGACAATCCTACACTCACACACACTGTCACACACACTCACAAACACACGCAATCACACAGACGTCGGCACAATCACACACCTACACACACAGACTAACTCACACACATTCTCACACACACTCACACACACCCACAGTCACCCAATCGTATACACATTCACACACTCACTCCCACTCACACAACTACACACACACACTCTCACAGAGTCACATGCACTCACACACACACTAAAACCGTCAGACACACACACCTGCACACAAAGACGCTCAGAAACTCACCCACAAACACAATCACACACAATAACACACTCGTACACACACTCCCACTCTCACTCCCACTCACACTTACACACACACACACTCACACACACACATATATTAACCACAAAAGCCCTCAAAAAGAAACACCTACACTCAAACGCTCACACACACTCTCACACACCCACACAAAATCACGAAGACTGAGACACTGTTTCACACACTCACACACATACACACAGACACATTCACTCACATTCTCACACACAATCACAAAAAACTCAGACACAATCACACACCCGTATACACACTCACACACACACAAACACTCACACAACTACACTCTCCATACACACTCACACATTCACACACCTACACACAGAATCACCCACATTTTCACACACAATTGCACACACACAATTACGCACCTACACATAGGCACACACACATATAAGCACACACACATTATCACACACACTCACACACAATCGCACACTTATATACACACTCACACAATCACTCCCACTCACACAACTGAAATTTCACAAAGAAACACACTCACACCCACACACACTCACAGACTCATTCGCACTCACACACTGCTGCACTCACTCATCTACACACACAGAGACACCAACACACATTCACAGAATATCACAAATACACACACTCACACACTGCCACAAGCTCTCGCACACCTATTCACACACCAACACACACAGATTCACATGCACTCACACACACACTCACACAATGTCACACACACACTCACACACCTACACACAGAAACACAAACATATTCAGACTGTCAGGCACAAACATGCACACACACACAGTCACCCACTCATATACACATTCACTCTCTCACTCCCACTCACACACCTGCACTCTCACAAACACCCTAACACACTCTCACCCTTACTCACAGACACACACACACTCAGACAGAAATGCACTCCCACATAGACCCACACAATGTCACACACAGACCTAAACAAAAACACACTCACACACACACAAACACAATGACACACACACATATACATACTCACACACTCATTACCAATCACACTTACACTCTCACAAACTCACACACACACACAGACACATGAGCACTCACGCACATTGACACAGTGCCATAAACAGTCACACACCTACACACATGTAGACACACCCACAAACACACAGACACACAGACTCACACGCATTCACACTCACAATCACCCGGTCACACACACTCACACACCTACTCACACAAACACCTACAGACACACACGCACTAACACTGAAACACTGTCAAACACACTCGCACACCTACACACACAAACAAACCAACACACAAACACAGGCTCACATGCAATCACAAACACACTCACAAATAGTCACACACACTCACCTGCACACACAGACACACTCACACCCACTCAGACAAAAACACTCAAACACAATCACACACTCGTATACACACTCTCTCCCACTAACACACCTACACACACACAAACAAACCCATCATCAAACACACATACACTCACATGCAGAAATCACACAGGCACTCAGACACTCCTACACTCACACACACTGTCACACACACACAAAAACACGCAATCACACAGATTTTGGCACAATCACACACATACACACACAGACTCACTCACACACATTCTCACACACAATCACACACACACACAATCACCCAATCGTATACACATTCACACACTCACTCCCACTCACACAACTACACACTCACACTCTCACAGTCACATGCACTCACACCCACACTAAAACTGTCAGAGACACACACCTGCACACAGACGCTCAGAAACTCAACCACAAACACAATCACACACAATAACACACTTGTACACACACTCCCACTCTCACTCCCACTCATACTTACACACACACACACTCACACACACATATATTAACCACAAAGTCCCTCAAATGAAACACCTACACTCAAACGCTCACACACACTCTCACACACCCTCACAAAATCACGAAGACTGAGACACTGTTTCACACACTCACACACATACACACAGACACATTCACTCACATTCTCACACACAATCACAAAAACTCAGACACAATCACACACCCGTATACACACTCACACACACACAAACACTCACACAACTACACTCTCACAAACACACTCACACATTCACACACCTACACACAGAATCACCCACATTTTCACACACAATTGCACACACACAATTACGCACCTACACATAGACACACACACACATTATCACACACACTCACACACAATCGCACACTCATATACACACTCACACAATCACTCCCACTCACACAACTGAAATTTCACAAAGAAACACAATCACACCCACACACACTCACAGACTCATTCGCACTCACACACTGCTGCACTCACTCATCTACACACACAGAGACACCAACACACATTCACAGAATGTCACAAATACACACACTCACACACTGCCACAAGCTCTCGCACACCTACTCACACACCAACACACACAGATTCACATGCACTCACACACACACTCACACAATGTCACACACACACTCACACACCTACACACAGAAACACAAACATATTCAGACTGTCAGGCACAAACATGCACACACTCACAGTCACCCACTCATATACACATTCACTCACTCACTCCCACTCACACACCTGCACTCTCACAAACACCCTAACACACTCTCACCCTTACTCACAGACACACACACACTCAGACAGAAATGCACTCCCACATAGACCCACACAATGTCACACACAGACCTAAACAAAAACACACTCACACACACACAAACACAATGACACACACACATATACATTCTCACACACTCATTACCAATCACACTTACACTCTCACAAACTCACACACACACACAGACACATGAGCACTCACGCACATTGACACAGTGCCATAAACAGTCACACACCTACACACATGTAGACACACCCACAAACACACAGACACACAGACTCACACGCATTCACACTCACAATCACCCGGTCACACACACTCACACACCTACTCACACAAACACCTACAGACACACACGCACTAACACTGAAACACTGTCAAACACACTCGCACACCTACACACACAAACAAACCAACACACAAACACAGGCTCACATGCAATCACAAACACACTCACAAATAGTCACACACACTCACCTGCACACACAGACACACTCACACCCACTCAGACAAAAACACTCAAACACAATCACACACTCGTATACACACTCTCTCCCACTAACACACCTACACACACACAAACAAACGCATCATCAAACACACATACACTCACATGCAGAAATCACACAGGCACTCAGACACTCCTACACTCACACACACTGTCACACACACTCACAAACACACGCAATCACACAGATTTTGGCACAATCACACACCTACACACACAGACTCACTCACACACATTCTCACACACAATCACACACACACACAATCACCCAATCATATACACATTCACACACTCACTCCCACTCACACAACTACACACACACTCTCACAGTCACATGCACTCACACCCACACTAAAAATGTCAGACACACACACCTGCACACAGACGCTCAGAAACTCAACCACAAACACAATCACACACAATAACACACTCGTACACACACTCCCACTCTCACTCACACTCACACTTACACACACACACACACTCACACACACACATATATTAACCACAAAGGCCCTCAAAAAGAAACACCTACACTCAAACGCTCACACACACTCTCACACACCCACACAAAACCACGAAGACTGAGACACTGTTTCACACACTCACACACATACACACAGACACATTCACTCACATTCTCACACACAATCACAAAAACTCAGACACAATCACACACCCGTATACACACTCACACACACACAAACACTCACACAACTACACTCTCACAAACACACTCACACATTCACACACCTACACACAGAAGCACCCACATTCTCACACACATTTGCACACACACAATTACGCACCTACACATAGACACACACACATACTCACACACAACCACACACACTCACACAGAAACGCCCACTCATATACACACTCACACAATCACTCACACTCACACAACTAGAATTTCAAAAAGTAACACACTCACACCCACACACACTCACAGACACATTCCCACTCACACACTCACACACTGCTGCACTCACACATCTACACACACCGAGACACCAACACACAATCAGAGAATGTCACAAACACACACACTCACACACTGCCACAAGCTCTCGCACACCTACTCACACACCAACACACACAGATTCACATGCACTCACACACACTCACACAATGTCACACACACACTCACACACCTACACACAGAAACACCCACATATTCAGACTGTCAGGCAACACACATGCACACACACACAGTCACCCACTCATATACACATTCACTCACTCACTCCCACTCACACACCTGCACTCTCACAAACACCCTAACACACTCTCACACTTACACACAGACACACACACACTCAGACAGAAATGCACTCCCACATAGACTCACACAATGTCACACACAGACCTAAACAAAAACACACTCACACACACACAAACACAATGACACATTCATATACATACTCACACACTCATTCCCAATCACACTTACACTCTCACCAACTCACACACACACACACAGACACATGAGCACTCACGCGCATTGACACAGTGCCATAAACAGTCACACACCTACACACATGTAGACACACCCACAAACACACAGACACACAGACTCACACTCATTCACACACACAATCACCCGGTCACACACACTCTCTCACCTACTCACACAAACACTTACAGACACACACGCAATAACACTGAAACACTGTCAAACACACTTGCACACCTACACACACAAACAAACCAACACACAAACACAGGCTCACATGCAATCACAAACACACTCACAAATCTGACACACTCACACCTGCACACACAGACACACTCACACCCACTCACTGACATAAACACTCACACACAATCACACACTCGTATACACACACTCTCCCACTAACACACCTACACACACAAAAAAAACGCATCATCAAACACACACACACTCACATACAGAAATCACACAGGCACTCAGACACTCCTACACTCACACACACTGTCACACACACTCACAAAAACACGCAATCACATAGATTTCGGCACAATCACACACCTACACACACAGACTCACTCACACACATTCTCACACACAATCACACACACACACAATCACCCAATCGTGTACACATTCACACACACACTCCCACTCACACAACTACACACACACACTCTCAGAGTCTCATGCACTCACACCCACACTAAAACCGTCAGACACACACACCTGCACACAAAGCTCAGAAACTCACCCACAAACACAATCACACACAATAACACACTTTTACACACACTCCCACTCTCACTCACACTCACACTTTCACACACACACTCACACACACACATATATTAACCACAAAGGCCCTCAAAAAGAAACACCTACACTCAAACGATCACACACACTCTCACACACCCACACAAAATCACGAAGACTGAGACACTGTTTCACACATTCACACACATACACACAGACACCTTCACTCACATTCTCACACACAATCACAAAATCTCAGACACAATCACACACCGTATACACACTCACACACACACAAACACTCACACAACTTCACTCTCACAAACACACTCACACATTCACAGACCTACACACAGAAGCACCCACATTCTCACATACACAATTACGCACCTACACATAGACACACACACATATAGTCACACACACATACACACAATCACACACACTCACACACAAACGTACACTTATATACACACACACAATCACTCCCACACACACAAATAGTATTTCAAAAAAACACACTCACACCCACACACACTCACAGACACATTCCCACTCACACACTCACACACTGCTGCACTCACACATCTACACACACAGAGACACCAACACACAATCTCAGAATGTCACAAACACACACACTCACACACTGCCACAAGCTCTCGCACACCTTTTCACACACCAACACACACAGATTCATATGCACTCACACACACTCACACAATGTCACACACACACTCACACAATGTCACACACACACTCACACACCTACACACAGAAACACCCACATATTGAGACTGTCAGGCACACACATGCACACACACAATCACCCACTCATATACACATTCACTCACTCACTCCCACTCACACACCTGCACTCTCACAAACACCCTAACACACTCTCACCCTTACTCACAGACACACACACACTCAGACAGAAATGCACTCCCACATAGACCCACACAATGTCACACACAGACCTAAACAAAAACACACTCACACACACACAAACACAATGACACACACACATATACATTCTCACACACTCATTACCAATCACACTTACACTCTCACAAACTCACACACACACACAGACACATGAGCACTCACGCACATTGACACAGTGCCATAAACAGTCACACACCTACACACATGTAGACACACCCACAAACACACAGACACACAGACTCACACGCATTCACACTCACAATCACCCGGTCACACACACTCACACACCTACTCACACAAACACCTACAGACACACACGCACTAACACTGAAACACTGTCAAACACACTCGCACACCTACACACACAAACAAACCAACACACAAACACAGGCTCACATGCAATCACAAACACACTCACAAATAGTCACACACACTCACCTGCACACACAGACACACTCACACCCACTCAGACAAAAACACTCAAACACAATCACACACTCGTATACACACTCTCTCCCACTAACACACCTACACACACACAAACAAACGCATCATCAAACACACATACACTCACATGCAGAAATCACACAGGCACTCAGACACTCCTACACTCACACACACTGTCACACACACTCACAAACACACGCAATCACACAGATTTTGGCACAATCACACACCTACACACACAGACTCACTCACACACATTCTCACACACAATCACACACACACACAATCACCCAATCATATACACATTCACACACTCACTCCCACTCACACAACTACACACACACTCTCACAGTCACATGCACTCACACCCACACTAAAAATGTCAGACACACACACCTGCACACAGACGCTCAGAAACTCAACCACAAACACAATCACACACAATAACACACTCGTACACACACTCCCACTCTCACTCACACTCACACTTACACACACACACACACTCACACACACACATATATTAACCACAAAGGCCCTCAAAAAGAAACACCTACACTCAAACGCTCACACACACTCTCACACACCCACACAAAACCACGAAGACTGAGACACTGTTTCACACACTCACACACATACACACAGACACATTCACTCACATTCTCACACACAATCACAAAAACTCAGACACAATCACACACCCGTATACACACTCACACACACACAAACACTCACACAACTACACTCTCACAAACACACTCACACATTCACACACCTACACACAGAAGCACCCACATTCTCACACACATTTGCACACACACAATTACGCACCTACACATAGACACACACACATACTCACACACAACCACACACACTCACACAGAAACGCCCACTCATATACACACTCACACAATCACTCACACTCACACAACTAGAATTTCAAAAAGTAACACACTCACACCCACACACACTCACAGACACATTCCCACTCACACACTCACACACTGCTGCACTCACACATCTACACACACCGAGACACCAACACACAATCAGAGAATGTCACAAACACACACACTCACACACTGCCACAAGCTCTCGCACACCTACTCACACACCAACACACACAGATTCACATGCACTCACACACACTCACACAATGTCACACACACACTCACACACCTACACACAGAAACACCCACATATTCAGACTGTCAGGCAACACACATGCACACACACACAGTCACCCACTCATATACACATTCACTCACTCACTCCCACTCACACACCTGCACTCTCACAAACACCCTAACACACTCTCACACTTACACACAGACACACACACACTCAGACAGAAATGCACTCCCACATAGACTCACACAATGTCACACACAGACCTAAACAAAAACACACTCACACACACACAAACACAATGACACATTCATATACATACTCACACACTCATTCCCAATCACACTTACACTCTCACCAACTCACACACACACACACAGACACATGAGCACTCACGCGCATTGACACAGTGCCATAAACAGTCACACACCTACACACATGTAGACACACCCACAAACACACAGACACACAGACTCACACTCATTCACACACACAATCACCCGGTCACACACACTCTCTCACCTACTCACACAAACACTTACAGACACACACGCAATAACACTGAAACACTGTCAAACACACTTGCACACCTACACACACAAACAAACCAACACACAAACACAGGCTCACATGCAATCACAAACACACTCACAAATCTGACACACTCACACCTGCACACACAGACACACTCACACCCACTCACTGACATAAACACTCACACACAATCACACACTCGTATACACACACTCTCCCACTAACACACCTACACACACAAAAAAAACGCATCATCAAACACACACACACTCACATACAGAAATCACACAGGCACTCAGACACTCCTACACTCACACACACTGTCACACACACTCACAAAAACACGCAATCACATAGATTTCGGCACAATCACACACCTACACACACAGACTCACTCACACACATTCTCACACACAATCACACACACACACAATCACCCAATCGTGTACACATTCACACACACACTCCCACTCACACAACTACACACACACACTCTCAGAGTCTCATGCACTCACACCCACACTAAAACCGTCAGACACACACACCTGCACACAAAGCTCAGAAACTCACCCACAAACACAATCACACACAATAACACACTTTTACACACACTCCCACTCTCACTCACACTCACACTTTCACACACACACTCACACACACACATATATTAACCACAAAGGCCCTCAAAAAGAAACACCTACACTCAAACGATCACACACACTCTCACACACCCACACAAAATCACGAAGACTGAGACACTGTTTCACACATTCACACACATACACACAGACACCTTCACTCACATTCTCACACACAATCACAAAATCTCAGACACAATCACACACCGTATACACACTCACACACACACAAACACTCACACAACTTCACTCTCACAAACACACTCACACATTCACAGACCTACACACAGAAGCACCCACATTCTCACATACACAATTACGCACCTACACATAGACACACACACATATAGTCACACACACATACACACAATCACACACACTCACACACAAACGTACACTTATATACACACACACAATCACTCCCACACACACAAATAGTATTTCAAAAAAACACACTCACACCCACACACACTCACAGACACATTCCCACTCACACACTCACACACTGCTGCACTCACACATCTACACACACAGAGACACCAACACACAATCTCAGAATGTCACAAACACACACACTCACACACTGCCACAAGCTCTCACACACCTTTTCACACACCAACACACACAGATTCATATGCACTCACACACACTCACACAATGTCACACACACACTCACACAATGTCACACACACACTCACACACCTACACACAGAAACACCCACATATTGAGACTGTCAGGCACACACATGCACACACACAATCACCCACTCATATACACATTCACTCACTCACTCCCACTCACACACCTGCACTCTCACAAACACCCTAACACACTCTCACACTTACAAACAGACACACACACAGTCAGACAGAAATGCTCTCCCACATAGACTCACACAATGTCACACACACACCTAAACAAAAACACACTCACACACACACAAACACAATGACACTCATATACACACACACTCATTCCCAATCACACCTACACACTCACAAACTCACACACACACACAGACACATGAGCACTCACGCACATTGACACAGTGCCATAAAGACTCACACACCTACACACATATAGACACACTTCACAAACACACAGACACACAGACTCACACGCACTCACACACACAATCACACTGTCACACACACTCACACACCTACTCACACAAACACTTACAGACACACACGCACTAACACTCACTCAAACACTGTCAAACACACTCGCACACCTACACACACAAACAAAACAGCACACAAACACAGGCTCACATGCAATCACACACACACTCACAAATAGTCACACACTCACCTGCACTCACAGACACACTCACAACCACTCACAGACAAAAACACTCACACACAATCACACACTCGTATACACACTCTCTCCCACTAACACACATACACACACACAAAAAAACGCATCATCAAACACACACACTCACATACAGAAATCACACAGGCACTCAGACAATCCTACACTCACACACACTGTCACACACACTCACAAACACACGCAATCACACAGACGTCGGCACAATCACACACCTACACACACAGACTAACTCACACACATTCTCACACACACTCACACACACCCACAGTCACCCAATCGTATACACATTCACACACTCCCACTCACACAACTACACACACACACTCTCACAGAGTCACATGCACTCACACACACACTAAAACCGTCAGACACACACACCTGCACACAAAGACGCTCAGAAACTCACCCACAAACACAATCACACACAATAACACACTCGTACACACACTCCCACTCTCACTCCCACTCACACTTACACACACACACACTCACACACACACATATATTAACCACAAAAGCCCTCAAAAATAAACACCTACACTCAAACGCTCACACACACTCTCACACACCCACACAAAATCACGAAGACTGAGACACTGTTTCACACACTCACACACATAAACACAGACACATTCACTCACATTCTCACACACAATCACAAAAAACTCAGACACAATCACACACCCGTATACACACTCACACACACACAAACACTCACACAACTACACTCTCCATACACACTCACACATTCACACACCTACACACAGAATCACCCACATTTTCACACACAATTGCACACACACAATTACGCACCTACACATAGGCACACACACATATAAGCACACACACATTATCACACACACTCACACACAATCGCACACTTATATACACACTCACACAATCACTCCCACTCACACAACTGAAATTTCACAAAGAAACACACTCACACCCACACACACTCACAGACTCATTCGCACTCACACACTGCTGCACTCACTCATCTACACACACAGAGACACCAACACACATTCACAGAATATCACAAATACACACACTCACACACTGCCACAAGCTCTCGCACACCTATTCACACACCAACACACACAGATTCACATGCACTCACACACACACTCACACAATGTCACACACACACTCACACACCTACACACAGAAACACAAACATATTCAGACTGTCAGGCACAAACATGCACACACACACAGTCACCCACTCATATACACATTCACTCTCTCACTCCCACTCACACACCTGCACTCTCACAAACACCCTAACACACTCTCACCCTTACTCACAGACACACACACACTCAGACAGAAATGCACTCCCACATAGACCCACACAATGTCACACACAGACCTAAACAAAAACACACTCACACACACACAAACACAATGACACACACACATATACATACTCACACACTCATTACCAATCACACTTACACTCTCACAAACTCACACACACACACAGACACATGAGCACTCACGCACATTGACACAGTGCCATAAACAGTCACACACCTACACACATGTAGACACACCCACAAACACACAGACACACAGACTCACACGCATTCACACTCACAATCACCCGGTCACACACACTCACACACCTACTCACACTAACACTTACAGACACACACGCACTAACACTGAAACACTGTCAAACACACTCGCACACCTACAAACACAAACAAACCAACACACAAACACAGGCTCACATGCAATCACAAACACACTCACAAATAGTCACACACACTCACCTGCACACACAGACACACTCACACCCACTCAGACAAAAACACTCACACACAATCACACACTCGTATACACACTCTCTCCCACTAACACACCTACACACACACAAACAAACGCATCATCAAACACACATACACTCACATGCAGAAATCACACAGGCACTCAGACACTCCTACACTCACACACACTGTCACACACACACACAAACACACGCAGTCACACAGATTTTGGCACAATCACACACCTACACACACAGACTCACTCACACACATTCTCACACACAATCACACACACACACAATCACCCAATCGTATACACATTCACACACTCACTCCCACTCACACGACTACACACACACACTCTCACAGTCACATGCACTCACACCCACACTATAACTGTCAGACACACACACCTGCACACAGACGCTCAGAAACTCAACCACAAACACAATCCCACACAATAACACACTCGTACACACACTCCAACTCTCACTCACACTCACACTTACACACACACACACTCACACACACACATATATTAACCACAAAGGCCCTCAAAATGAAACACCTACACTCAAACGCTCACACACACTCTCACACACCCACACAAATCACGAAGACTGAGACACTGTTTCACACACTCACACACATACACACAGACACATTCACTCACATTCTCATACACAATCACAAAAACTCAGACACAATCACACACCCGTATACACACTCACACACACACAAACACTCACACAACTACACTCTCACAAACACACTCACACATTCACACACCTACACACAGAAGCACCCACATTCTCACACACATTTGCACACACACAATTACGCACCTACACATAGACACACACACATACTCACACACAACCACACACACTCACACACAAACGCCCACTCATATACACACTCACACAATCACTCACACTCACACAACTAGAATTTCAAAAAGTAACACACTCACACCCACACACACTCACAGACACATTCCCACTCACACACTCACACACTGCTGCACTCACACATCTACACACACCGAGACACCAACACACAATCAGAGAATGTCACAAACACACACACTCACACACTGCCACAAGCTCTCGCACACCTACTCACACACCAACACACACAGATTCACATGCACTCACACACACTCACACAATGTCACACACACACTCACACACCTACACACAGAAACACCCACATATTCAGACTGTCAGGCAACACACATGCACACACACACAGTCACCCACTCATATACACATTCACTCACTCACTCCCACTCACACACCTGCACTCTCACAAACACCCTAACACACTCTCACACTTACACACAGACACACACACACTCAGACAGAAATGCACTCCCACATAGACTCACACAATGTCACACACAGACCTAAACAAAAACACACTCACACACACACAAACACAATGACACACTCATATACATACTCACACACTCATTCCCAATCACACTGACACTCTCACCAACTCACACACACACACACAGACACATGAGCACTCACGCGCACTGACACAGTGCCATAATCAGTCACACACCTACACACATGTAGACACACCCACAAACACACAGACACACAGACTCACACTCATTCACACACACAATCACCCGGTCACACACACTCACACACCTACTCACACAAACACTTACAGACACACACGCACTCACACTTAAACACTGTCAAACACACTCGCACACCTACACACACAAACAAACCAACACACAAACACAGGCTCACATGCAATCACAAACACACTCACAAATACTGACACACTCACACCTGCACACACAGACACACTCACAGCCACTCACAGACATAAACACTCACACACAATCACACACTCGTATACACACACTCTCCCACTAACACACCTACACACAAAAAAAAAACGCATCATCAAACACACACACACTCACATACAGAAATCACACAGGCACTCAGACACTCCTACACTCACACACACTGTCACACACACTCACAAAAACACGCAATCACATAGATTTCGGCACAATCACACACCTACACACACAGACTCACTCACACACATTCTCACACACAATCACACACACACAATCACCCAATCGTGTACACCTTCACACACACACTCCCACTCACACAACTACACACACACACTCTCACAGTCTCATGCACTCACACCCACACTAAAACTGTCAGACACACACACCTGCACACAAAGCTCAGAAACTCACCCACAAACACAATCACACACAATAACACACTTGTACACATACTCCCACTCTCACTCACACTCACACTTACACACACACACTCACACACACACATATATTAACCACAAAGGCACTCAAAAAGACACACCTACACTCAAACGCTCACACACACTCTCACACACCCACACAAAACCACGAAGACTGAGACACTGTTTCACACACTCACACACATACACACAGACACCTTCACTCACATTCTCACACACAATCACAAAATCTCAGACACAATCACACACCGTATACACACTCACACACACACAAACACTCACACAACTTCACTCTCACAAACACACTCACACATTCACAGACCTTCACACAGAAGCACCCACATTCTCACATACACAATTACGCACCTACACATAGACACACACACATATAGTCACACACACATACACACAATCACACACACTCACACACAAACGCACACTTATATACACACACACAATCACTCCCACACACACAAATAGTATTTCAAAAAAACACACTCACACCCACACACACTCACAGACACATTCCCACTCACACACTCACACACTGCTGCACTCACACATCTACACACACAGAGACACCAACACACAATCTCAGAATGTCACAAACACACACACTCACACACTGCCACAAGCTCTCGCACACCTTTTCACACACCAACACACACAGATTCATATGCACTCACACACACTCACACAATGTCACACACACACTCACACAATGTCACACACACACTCACACACCTACACACAGAAACACCCACATATTCAGACTGTCAGGCACACACATGAACACACACAATCACCCACTCATATACACATTCACTCACTCACTCCCACTCACACACCTGCAGTCTCACAAACACCCTAACACACTCTCACACTTACAAACAGACACACACACAGTCAGACAGAAATGCACTCCCACATAGTCTCACACAATGTCACACACACACCTAAACAAAAACACACTCACACACACACACAAACACAATGACACACTCATATACACACACACTCATTCCCAATCACACCTACACACTCACAAACTCACACACACACACAGACACATGAGCACTCACGCACATTGACACAGTGCCATAAAGACTCACACACCTACACACATATAGACACACATCACAAACACACAGACACACAGACTCACACGCACTCACACACACAATCACACTGTCACACACACTCACACACCTACTCACACAAACACTTACAGACACACACGCAATAACACTGAAACACTGTCAAACACACTCGCACACCTACACACACAAACAAACCAACACACAAACACAGGCTCACATGCAATCACAAACACACTCACAAATAGTGACACACTCTCACCTGCACACCCAGACACACTCACACCCACTCACAGACAAAAACACTCACACACAATCACACACTCGTATACACACTCTCTCCCACTAACACACATACACACACAAAAAAAACGCATCATCAAACACACACACTCACATACAGAAATCACACAGGCACTCAGACAATCCTACACTCACACACACTGTCACACACACTCACAAACACACGCAATCACACAGACGTCAGCACAATCACACACCTACACACACAGACTAACTCACACACATTCTCACACACACTCACACACACCCACAGTCACCCAATCGTAGACACATTCACACACTCACTCCCACTCACACAACTACACACACACACTCTCACAGAGTCACATGCACTCACACACACACTAAAATCGTCAGACACACACACCTGCACACAAAGACGCTCAGAAACTCACCCACAAACACAGTCACACACAATAACACACTCGTACACACACTCCCACTCTCACTCCCACTCACACTTACACACACACACACTCACACACACACATATATTAACCACAAAAGCCCTCAAAAGAAACACCTACACTCAAACGCTCACACACACTCTCACACACCCACACAAAATCACGAAGACTGAGACACTGTTTCACACACTCACACACATACACACAGACACATTCACTCACATTCTCACACACAATCACAAAAAACTCAGACACAATCACACACCCGTATACACACTCACACACACCAAACACTCACACAACTACACTCTCACAAACACACTCACACATTCACACACCTACACACAGAATCACCCACATTTTCACACACAATTGCACACACACAATTACGCACCTACACATAGGCACACACACATATAAGCACACACACATTATCACACACACTCACACACAATCGCACACTTATATACACACTCACACAATCACTCCCACTCACACAACTTAAATTTCACAAAGAAACACACTCACACCCACACACACTCACAGACTCATTCGCACTCACACACTGCTGCACTCACTCATCTACACACAGAGAGACACCAACACACATTCACAGAATGTCACAAATACACACACTCACACACTGCCACAAGCTCTCGCACACCTACTCACACACCAACACACACAGATTCACATGCACTCACACACACACTCACACAATGTCACACACACACTCACACACCTACACACAGAAACACAAACATTTTCAGACTGTCAGGCACAAACATGCACACACACAGTCACCCACTCATATACACATTCACTCACTCACTCCCACTCACACACCTGCACTCTCACAAACACCCTAACACACTCTCACCCTTACTCACAGACACACACACACTCAGACAGAAATGCACTCCCACATAGACCCACACAATGTCACACACAGACCTAAACAAAAACACACTCACACACACACAAACACAATGACACACACACATATACATACTCACACACTCATTCGCAATCACACTTACACTCTCACAAACTCACACACACACACAGACACATGAGCACTCACGCACATTGACACAGTGCCATAAACAGTCACACACCTACACACATGTAGACACACCCACAAACACACAGACACACAGACTCACACGCATTCACACTCACAATCACCCGGTCACACACACTCACACACCTACTCACACAAACACTTACAGACACACACGCACTAACACTGAAACACTGTCAAACACACTCGCACACCTACACACACAAACAAACCAACACACAAACACAGGCTCACATGCAATCACAAACACACTCACAAATAGTCACACACTCTCACCTGCACACACAGACACACTCACACCCACTCAGACAAAAACACTCACACACAATCACACACTCGTATACACACTCTCTCCCACTAACACACCTACACACACACAAACAAACGCATCATCAAACACACATACACTCATATGCAGAAATCACACAGGCACTCAGACACTCCTACACTCACACACACTGTCACACACACTCACAAACACACGCAATCACACAGATTTCGGCACAATCACACAACTACACACACAGACTCACTCACACACATTCTCACACACAATCACCCAATCGTATACACATTCACACACTCACTCCCACTCACACAACTACACACACACACTCACAGAGTCACATGCACTCACACCCACACTAAAACGGTCAGACCCACACACCTGCACACAAAGACTCTCAGAAACTCAACCACAAACACAATCACACACAATAACACACTCGTACACACACTCCCACTCTCACTCACACTCACACTTACACACACACACACACGCCCACACACAAATATATTAACCACAAAGGCCCTCATAAAGAAACACCTACACTCAAACGCTCACACACACTCTCACACACCCACACAAAATCACGAAGACTGAGACACTGTTTCACACACTCACACACATACACACAGACACATTCACTCACATTCTCACACACAATCACAAAAACTCAGACACAATCACACACCCGTATACACACTCACACACACACAAACACTCACACAACTACACTCTCACAAACACACTCACACATTCACACACCTACACACTGAAGCACCCACATTCTCACACACATTTGCACACACACAATTACGCACCTACACATAGACACACACACATGTAGGCACACACACATACTCACACACAATCACACACACTCACACACAATCGCACACTTATATACACACTCACACAATCACTCCCACTCACACAACTAGAATTTCACAAAGAAACACACTCACACCCACACACACTCACAGACACATTCCCAATCACACACTCACACACTGCTGCACTCACACATCAACACACACAGAGACACCAACACACAATCACAGAATGTCACAAACACACACACTCACACACTGCCACAAGCTCTCGCACACCTACTCACACACAAACACACACAGATTCACATGCACTCACACACACTCACACAATGTCACACACACTCACACACCTACACACAGATACACCCACATATTCAGACTGTCAGGCAACACACATGCAAACACACAGTCACCCACTCATATACACATACACTCACTCACTCCCACTCACACCCCTGCACTCTCACAAACACCCTAACACACTCTCACACTTACACACAGACACACACACACTCAGGCAGAAATGCACTCCCACATAGACTCACACAATGTCACACACACACCTAAACAAAAACACACTCACACACACACAAACACAATGACACACTCATATACACACTCACACACTCATTCCCAATCACACCTACACTCTCACAATCTCACACACACACACAGACACATGAGCACTCACGCACATTGACACAGTGCCATAAACAGTCACACACCTACACACAGGTAGACACACCCACAAACACACAGACACACAGACTCACACGCATTCACACACACAATCACCCGGTCACACACACTCACACACCTACTCACACAAACACTTACAGACACACACGCAATAACACTGAAACACTGCCAAACACACTCGCACACCTACACACACAAACAAACCAACACACAAACACAGGCTCACATGCAATCACACACACACTCACAAATAGTGACACACTCTCACCTGCACACACAGACACACTCACACCCACTCACAGACAAAAACACTCACACACAATCACACACTCGTATACACACTCTCTCCCACTAACACACCTACTCACACACAAACAAAGGCATCATCAAACACACACACACTCACATACAGAAATCACACAGGCACTCAGACACTCCTACACTCACACACACTGTCCCACACCCTCACAAACACACACAATCACACAGACGTCGGCACAATCACACACCTACACACACAGACTCACTCACACACATTCTCACACACACTCACACCCACAGTCACCCAATCGTATACACATTCAGACACACACTCCCACTCACACAACTACACACACACACTCTCACAGAGTCACATGCACTCACACCCACACTAAAACCGTCAGACACACACACCTGCACACAAAGACGCTCAGAAACAAACCAACAAACACAATCACACACAATAACACACTCGTACACACACTCCCACTCTCACTCCCACTCCCACTTACACACACACACTCACACACACACATATATTAACAACAATAGCCCTCAAAAAGAAACACCTACACTCAAACGCTCACACACACTCTCACACACCCACACAAATTCACGAAGACTGAGACACTGTTTCACACACTCACACACATACACACAGACACGTTTACTCACATTCTCACAAACAATCACAAAATCTCAGACACAATCACACACCCGTATTCTCACTCACACACACACAAACACTCACACAACTACACTCTCACAAACACACTCACACATTCACACACCTACACACAGAAACAAACACATTCACACAAACAATTGCACACACACAATTACGCTCCTATACATAGACACACACACATATAGGCACACACACATACTCACACACAATCACACACACTCACACACAATCGCACACTTATATACTCACTCACACAATCACTCCCACTCACACAAATGAAATTTCTCAAAGAAACACACTCACACCCACACACACTCACAGACTCATTCGCACTCACACACTCACACACTGCTGCACTCACTCATCTACACACACAGAGACACCAACACACATTCTCAGAATGTCTCAAACACACACTCTCACTCACTGCCACAAGCTCTCGCACACCTACTCACACACCAACACACACAGATTCACTTGCACTCACACACACACTCACACAATGTCACACACACACTCACACACCTACACACAGAAACACCCACATATTCAGACTGTCAGGCACACACATGCACACACACACAGTCACCCACTCATATACACATTCACTCTCTCACTCCCACTCACACACCTGCACTCTCACAAACACCCTAACACACTCTCACCCTTACTCACAGACACACACACACTCAGACAGAAATGCACTCCCACATAGACCCACACAATGTCACACACAGACCTAAACAAAAACACACTCACACACACACAAACACAATGACACACACACATATACATATTCACACACTCATTCCCAATCACACTTACACTCTCACAAACTCACACACACACACAGACACATGAGCACTCACGCACATTGACACAGTGCCATAAACAGTCACACACCTACACACATGTAGACACACCCACAAACACACAGACACACAGACTCACACGCATTCACACTCACAATCACCCGGTCACACACACTCACACACCTACTCACACAAACACAGACACACACGCACTAACACTGAAACAATGTCAAACACACTCGCACACCTACACACACAAACAAACCAACACACAAACACAGGCTCACATGCAATCACAAACACACTCACAAATAGTCACACACTCTCACCTGCACACACAGACACACTCACACCCACTCAGACAAAAACACTCACACACAGTCACACACTCGTATACACACTCTGTCCCACTAACACACCTACACACACACAAACAAACGCATCATCAAACACACACACTCACATACAGAAATCACACAGGCACTCAGACACTCCTACACTCACACACACTGTCACACACACTCACAAACACACGCAATCACATAGATTTCGGCACAATCACACACCTACACACACAGACTCACTCACACACATTCTCACACACAATCACACACACACACAATCACCCAATCGTATACACATTCACACACTCACTCCCACTCACACAACTACACACACACACACTCACAGTCACATGCACTCACACCCACACTAAAACTGTCAGACACACACACCTGCACACAGACGCTCAGAAACTCAACCACAAACACAATCACACACAATAACACACTTGTACACACACTCCCACTCTCACTCCCACTCATACTTACACACACACACACTCACACACACACATATATTAACCACAAAGTCCCTCAAAAAGAAACACCTACACTCAAACGCTCACACACACTCTCACAAACCCACACAAAATCACGAAGACTGAGACACTGTTTAACACAATCACACACATACACACAGACACATTCACTCCCATTCTCACACACAATCACAAAAACTCAGACACAATCACACACCCGTATACACACTCACACACACACAAACACTCACACAACTACACTCTCACAAACACACTCACACATTCACACACCTACACACAGAAGCACCCACATTCTCACACACATTTGCACACACACAATTACGCACCTACACATAGACACACACACATATAGGCACACACACATACTCACAATCACACATATTCACACACAATCGCACACTTATATACACACTCACACAATCAGTCCCACTCACACAACTAGAATTTCACAAAGAAACACACTCACACCCACACACATTCCCACTCACACACTCACACACTGCTACACTCACACATCTACACACACAGAGCCACCAACACACAATCACAGAATGTCACAAACACACACACTCACACCCTGCCACAAGCTCTCGCACACCTACTCACACACCAACACTCACAGACTCACATGCACTCACACACACTCACACAATGTCACACACACACTCACACAATGTCACACACACACTCACACACCTACACACAGAAACACCCACATATTCAGACTGTCAGGCAACACACATGCAAACACACTGTCACCCACTCATATACACATTCACACACTCACTCCCACTCACACAACTACACATGCACACTCTCACACTCACATTCACTCACACCCACACTAAAACCGTCAGACACACACACCTGCACACAGACGCTCAGACACTCAACCACAAACACAATCACACACAATAACACACTCGTACACTCAGTCCCACTCTCACTCCCACTCACACTTACACACACACACTCACACACACACACATATAATAACCACAAAGGCCCTCAAAAAGACAAACCTTCACTCAAACGCTCACACACACTCTCACACACCCACACAAAATCACGAAGACTGAGACACTGTTTAACACACTCACACACATACACACAGACACATTCACTCACATTTTCACACAAAATCACAAAAACTCAAACACAATCACACACCCGTATACACACTCACACACACAAACACTCACACAACTACACTCTCACAAACACACTCACACATTCACACACGTACACACAGAATCACCCACATTTTCACACACAACTGCACACACACAATTACGCACCTACACATAGACGCACACACATATAGGCACACACACATAATCACACACAATCACACACACTCCCACACAATCACACAGTTATATACACACTCACACATTCACTCCCACTCACACAAAAATTTCACAAAGAAACACACTCACACCAACACACACTCACAGACCCATTCGCACTCACACACTCACACACTGCTGCACTCACTCATCTACACACACAGAGACACCAACACACATTCTCAGAATGTCTCAAACACACACTCTCACACACTGCCACAACTCTCGCACACCTACTCACGCACCAACACACACAGATACACATGCACTCACACACACACTCACACAATGTCACACACACACTCACACACCTACACACAGAAACACCCACATATTCAGACTGTCAGGCACACACATGCACACACACTGTCACCCACTCATATACACATTCACTCACTCACTCCCACTCACACACCTGCACTCTCACAAACACCCAAACACACTCTCACCGTTACTCACAGACACACACACACTCAGACAGAAATGCACTCCCTCATAGACTCAAACAATGTCACACACAGACCTAAATAAAAACACACTCACACACACACAAACACAATGACACACTCATATAAATACTCACACACTCATTCCCAATCACACTTACACTCTCACAAACTCACACACACACAGACACATGAGCACTCACGCACATTGACACAGTGCCATAAACAGTCACACACCTACACACATGTAGACACACCCACAAACACACAGACACACAGACTCACACGCATTCACACTCACAATCACTCGGACACACACACTCACACACCTACTCACACAAACACTTACAGACACACACGCAATAACACTGAAACACTGTCAAACACACTCGCACACCTAAACACACAAACAAACCAACACACAAACACAGGCTCAAATGCAATCACAAACACGATCACAAATAGTGACACACTCTCACCTGCACACACAGACACACTCACACCCACTCACAGACAAAAACACTCACACACAATCACACTCTCGTATACACACTCACTCCCACTAACACACCTGCACACACACAAACAAACGCATCATCAAACACACACACACTCACATACAGAAATCACACAGGCACTCAGACACTCCTACACTCACACACACTGTCACACACACTCACAAACACACGCAATCACACAGATTTCGGCACAATCACACACCTACCCACACAGACTCACTCACACACATTCTCACACACAATCACACACACACACAATCACCCAATCGTATACACATTCACACACTCACTCTCACTCACACAACAACACACACACACTCTCACAGTCACATGCACTCACACCCACCCTAAAACTCTCAGACACTCACACCTGCACACAGACGCTCAGAAACTCAACCACAAACACAATCACACACA
Source organism: Manis pentadactyla (assembly GCF_030020395.1). Taxonomy (NCBI): domain Eukaryota; kingdom Metazoa; phylum Chordata; class Mammalia; order Pholidota; family Manidae; genus Manis; species Manis pentadactyla. Next base: position 72,923,651 of record NC_080024.1, read on the forward strand.
ATAACACACTCGTACACACACTCCCACTCTCACTCACACTCACACTTACACACACACACACTCACACACACACATATATTAACCACAAAGGCCCTCAAAAAGAAACACCTACACTCAAACGCTCACACACACTCTCACACACCCACACAAAATCACGAAGACTGAGACACTGTTTCACACACTCACACACTGTTTCACACACTCACACACATACACACAGACACTTTCACTCACATTCTCACACACAATCACAAAACTCAGACACAATCACACACCCGTATACACACTCACACACACACAAACACTCACACAATTACACTCTCACAAACACACTCACACATTCCCACACCTACACACAGAAACAACCACATTCTCACACACAATTGCACACACACATTTACACACCTACACATAGACACACACATATATGCAAACACACATACTCACACACAATCACACACTCTCACACACACTCGCACACATATACACACTCACACAATCACTCCCACTCAAACAACTGAAATTTCACAAAGAAACACACTCACACCCACACACACTCACAGACTCATTTGCACTCACACACTCCTGCACTCACTCATCTACACACAGAGACACCAACACACATTCACAGAATGTCACAAATACACACACTCACACACTGCCACAAGGTCTCGCACACCTACTCACACACCAACACACACAGATTCATATGCACTCACACACACTCACACAATGTCACACACACTCACACAATGTCACACACACACTCACACACCTACACACAGAAACACCCACATATTCAGACTGTCAGGCACATACATGCACACACACACAGTCACCCACTCATATACATATTCACTCACTCACTCCCACTCACACACCTGCACTCTCACAAACACCCTAACACACTTACACACAGACACACACACACTGAGACAGAAATGCACTCCCACATAGACTCACACAATGTCACACACACACCTAAACAAAAACACACTCACTAACACACACAAACACAATGACACACTCATATACACACTCACACACTCATTCCAAATCACACCTACACACTCACAAACTCACACACACACACAAACACAAGAGCACTCACGCACATTGACACAGTGCCATAAACAGTCACACACCTACACACATATAGACACAATTCACAAACACACAGACACACAGAATCACACGCACTCACACACACAATCACACTGTCACACACACTCACACATCTACTCACACAAACACTTACAGACACACACGCACTAACACTCACTCAAACACTGTCAAACACACTCGCACACCTACACACACAAACAAAACAACACACAAACACAGGCTCACATACAATCACACACACACTCACAAATAGTCACACACTCTCACCTGCACTCACAGACACACTCACACCCACTCACAGACAAAAACACTGACACACAATCACAGAGTTGTATACACACTCTCTCCCACTAACACACCTACACACACACTAACAAACGCATCATCAAACACACACACACATACAGAAATCACACAGGCACTCAGACACTCCTACACTCACACACACTGTCACACACACTCACAAACACACGCAATCACACAGATTTCGGCACAATCACACACCTACACACACAGACTCACTCACACACATTCTCACACACAATCACACACACACAATCACACAATCGTATACACATTCACACACTCACTCCCACTCACACAACTACACACACACACTCACAGAGTCACATGCACTCACACCCACACTAAAACAGTCAGACACACACACCTGCACACAAAGACGCTCAGAAACTCAACCACAAACACAATCACACTCAATAACACACTCGTACACACATTCCCACTCTCACTCCCACTCACACTTACACACACACTCTCACACACACACATATAATAACCACAAAGGCACTCAAAAAGACACACATACACTCAAACGCTCACACACACTCTCACACACCCACACAAAATCACGAAGACTGAGACACTGTTTCACACACTCACACACATACACACAGACACATTCACTCACATTCTCACACACAATCACAAAACTCTGACACAATCACAAACCCGTATACACACTCACACACACACAAACACTCACACAACTACACTCTCACAAACACTCACACACTCACACACCTACACACAGAAACAACCACATCCTCACACACAATTGCACACACACTATTACGCACCTACACATAGACACAAACACATATAGGCACACACACATACTCACACACAATCACACACACTCACACACAATCGCACACTTATATACACACTCACACATTCACTCCCACTCACACAACAAAAATTTCACAAAGAAACACACTCACACCCACACACACTCACAGACCCATTCGCACTCACACACTCACACACTGCTTCACTCACTCATCTACACACACAGAGACACCAACACACATTCTCAGAATGTCTCAGCACACACTCTCACACACTGCCACAAGCTCTCGCACACCTACTCACACACCAACACACACAGATTCACATGCACTCACACACACACTCACACAATGTCACACACACACTCACACACCTACACACAGAAACACCCACATATTCAGACTGTCAGGCACAAACATGCACACACACACAGTCACCCACTCATATACACATTCACTCACTCACTCCCACTCACACCCCTGCACTCTCACAAACACCCTAACACACTCTCAAACTTACACACAGAAACACACACACTCAGACAGAAATGCACTCCCACATAGACTCACAAAATGTCACACACACACCTAAACAAAAACACACTCACACACACACAAACACAATGACACACTCCTATACATACTCACACACTCATTCCCAATCACACTTACACTCTCACAAACACACACACACACAGACATGAGCACTCACGCACATTGACACAGTGCCATAAACAGTCACACACCTACACACATGTAGACACACCCACAAACACACAGACACACAGACTCACACGCATTCACACTCACAATCACCCGGTCCCACACACTCACACACCTGCTCACACAAACACATACAGACACACACGCAATAACACTGAAACACTGTCAAACACACTCGCACACCTACACACACAAACAAACCAACACACAAACACAGGCTCACATGCAATCACAAACACACTCACAAATAGTGACACACTCTCACCTGCACACACAGACACACTCACACCCACTCACAGACAAAAACACTCACACACAATCACACACTCGTATACACACTCTCTCCCACTAACACACCTACACACACACAAAGAAATGCATCATCAAACTCACACACACTCACATACAGAAATCACACAGGCACTCAGACACTCCTACACTCACACACACTGTCACACACACTCACAAACACACGCAATCACAGATTTCTGCACAATCACACACCTACACACACAGACTCACTCACACACATTCTCACACACAATCACACACACACACAATCACCCAATCGTGTACACATTCACACACTCACTCCCACTCACACAACTACACACACACACTCTCACAGTCACATGCACTCACACCCACACTAAAACCGTCAGACACACACACCTGCACACAAAGAAGCTCAGAAACTCACCCACAAACACAATCACACACAATAACACACTTGTACACACACCCCCACTCTCACTCCCTCTCATACTTACACACACACACTCACACACACACATATATTAACCAAAAAGGCCCTCAAAAAGAAACACCTACACTCAAACGATCACACACACTCTCACACACCCACACAAAATCACGAAGACTGAGACACTGTTTCACACATTTACACACATACACACAGACACATTCACTCACATTCTCACACACAATCACAAAAACTCAGACACAATCACACACCCGTATACACACTCACACACACACAAACACTCACACAACTTCACTCTAACATACACACTCACACATTCAGACATTCACACACCTACACACACAATCACCCACATTCTCACACACACAATTACGCACCTACACATAGACACCCAAACATATAGACACACACACATACACACAATCACACACAATCACTCACAATCGCACACTTATATACACACTCACACAATCACTCCCACTCACACAACTAGAATTTCACAAAGAAACACACTCACACCCACACACACTCACAGACACATTCCCAGTCAAACACTCACACACTGCTGCACTCACACATCTACACACACAGAGACACCAACACACAATCACAGAATGTCACAAACACACACACTCACACACTGCCACATGCTCTCACACACCTACTCACCCACCAACACACAGCTTCATATACACTCACACACACTCACACAATGTCACACACACACTCACACAATGTCACACACACACTCACACACCTACACTCAGAAACACCCACATATTCAGACTGTCAGGCTCACACATGCACACACACACAGTCACCCACTTATATACACATTCACTCACTCACTCTCACTCACACACCTGCACTCTCACAAACACCCTAACACACTCTCACCCTTACTCACAGACACACACACTCAGACAGTAATGCACTCCCACATAGACCCACACAATGTCACACACAGACCTAAACAAAAACACACTCACACACACACAAACACAATGACACACACACATATACATACTCACACACTCATTCCCAATCACACTTACACTCTCACAAACTCACACACACACACAGACACATGAGCACTCACGCACATTGACACAGTGCCATAAACAATCACACACCTACACACATGTAGACACACCCAAAAACACACAGACACACAGACTCACACGCATTCACACTCACAATCACCCGGTCACACACACTCACACACCTACTCACACAAACACTGACAGACACCCACGCACTAACACTGAAACACTGTCAAACACACTCGCACACCTACACACACAAACAAAACCACACACAAACACAGGCTCACATGCAATCAAACACACACTCACAAATAGTCACACTCTCACCTGCACTCACAGACACACTCACACCCACTCACAGACAAAATCACTCACACACAATCACACACTCGTATACACACTCTCTCCCACTAACACACCTACACACACACTAACAAACGCATCATCAAACACACACACACTCACATACAGAAATCACACAGGCACTCAGACACTCCTACACTCACACACACTGTCACACACACTCACAAACACACGCAATCACACAGATTTCTGCACAAACACACACCTACACACACAGACTCACTCACACACATTCTCACACACAATCACACACACACAATCACCCAATCGTATAAACATTCACACACTCACTCCCACTCACACAACTACACACACACACTCTCACAGAGTCACATGCACTCACACCCACACTAAAACAGTCAGACACACACACCTGCACACAAAGACGCTCAGAAACTCAACCACAAACACAATCACACACAATAACACACTCGTACACACACTCCCACTCTCACTCCCACTCACACTTACACACACACTCACACACACACATATATTAACCACAAAGGCCCTAAAAATGAAACACCTACACTCAAACGCTCACACACACTCTCACACACCCACACAAAATCACGAAGACTGAGACACTGTTTCACACACTCACACACATACACACAGACACATTCACTCACATTCTCACACACAATCACAAAAACTCAGACACAATCACACACCCGTATACACACTCACACACACACAAACACTCACACAACTACACCCTCACAAACGCACACATTCACACATTCACACACCTACACACACAATCACCCACATTCTCACACACACAATTACGCACCTACACATAGACACCCACACATATAGACACACACACATACAAACAATCACACACAATCACTCACAATCGCACACTTATATACACACTCACACAATCACTCCCACTCACACAACTAGAATTTCACAAAGAAACACACTCACACCCACACACACTCACAGACACATTCCCAATCACACACTCACACACTGCTGCACTCACACATCAACACACACAGAGACACCAACACACAATCACAGAATGTCACAAACACACACACTCACACACTGCCACAAGCTCTCGCACACCTACTCACACACCAACACACACAGATTCACATGCACTCACACACACTCACACAATGTCACACACACACTCACACACCTACACACAGATACACCCACATATTCAGACTGTCAGGTAACACACATGCAAACACACAGTCACCCACTCTTATACACATACACTCACTCACTCCCACTCACACCCCTGCACTCTCACAAACACCCTAACACACTCTCACACTTACACACAGACACACACACACACAGACAGAAATGCACACCCACATAGACTCACACAATGTCACACACACACCTAAACAAAAACACACTCACACACACACCAACACAATGACACACTCATATACACACTCACACACTCATTCCCAATCACAACTACACTCTCACAATCTCACACACACACACAGACACATGAGCACTCACGCACATTGACACAGTGCCTTAAACAGTCACACACCTACACACATGTAGACACACCCACAAACACACAGACACACAGACTCACACGCATTCACACACACAATCACCCGGTCACACACACTCACACACCTACTCACACAAACACTTACAGACACACACGCAATAACACTGAAACACTGCCAAACACACTCGCACACCTACACACACAAACAAACCAACACACAAACACAGGCTCCCATGCAAACACAAACACACTCACAAATAGTGACACAATCTCACCTGCACACACAGACACACTCACACCCACTCACAGACAAAAACACTCACACACAATCACACACTCGTATACACACTCTCTCCCACTAACACACCTACACACACACAAACAAAGGCGTCATCAAACACACACACACTCACATACAGAAATCACACAGGCACTCAGACACTCCTACACTCACACACACTGTCCCACACCCTCACAAACACACACAATCACACAGACGTCGGCACAATCACACACCTACACACACAGAATAACTCACACACCTTCTCACACACACTCACACACACCCACAGTCACCCAATCTTATACACATTCACACACTCACTCCCACTCACACAACTACACACACACACTCTCACAGAGTCACATGCACTCACACCCACACTAAAACCGTCAGACACACACACCTGCACACAAAGACGCTCAGAAACAAACCCACAAACACAATCACACACAATAACACACTCGTACACACACTCCCACTCTCACTCCCACTCCCACTTACACACACACACACTCACACACACACACATATTAACCACAATAGCCCTCAAAAAGAAACACCTACACTCAAACGCTCACACACACTCTCACACACCCACACAAATTCACGAAGACTGAGACACTGTTTCACACACTCACACACATACACACAGACACGTTCACTCACATTCTCACAAACAATCACAAAATCTCAGACACAATCACACACCCGTATACACACTCACACACACACAAACACTCACACAACTACACTCTCACAAACACACTCACACATTCACACACCTACACACAGAAACAACCACATTCACACAAACAATTGCACACACACAATTACGCTCCTACACGTAGACACACACACATATAGGCACACAATCATACTCACACACAATCACACACACTCACACACAATCGCACACTTATATACACACTCACACAATCACTCCCACTCACACAAATGAAATTTCACAAAGAAACACACTCACACCCACACACACTCACAGACTCATTCGCACTCACACACTCACACACTGCTGCACTCACTCAACTACACACACAGAGACACCAACACACATTCTCAGAATGTCTCAAACACACACTCTCACACACTGCCACAAGCACTCGCACACCTACTCACACACCAACACACACAGATTCACATGCACTCACACACACACTCACACAATGTCACACACACACTCACACACCTACACACAGAAACACCCACATATTCACACTGTCAGGCACAAACATGCACACACACACAGTCACCCACTCATATACACATTCACTCACTCACTCCCACTCACACACCTGCACTCTCACAAACACCCTAACACACTCTCACCCTTACTCACAGACACACACACACTCAGACAGAAATGCACTCCCACATAGACCCACACAATGTCACACACAGACCTAAACAAAAACACACTCACACACACACAAACACAATGACACACACACATATACATATTCACACACTCATTCCCAATCACACTTACACTCTCACAAACTCACACACACACACAGACACATGAGCACTCACGCACATTGACACAGTGCCATAAAGAGTCACACACCTACACACATGTAGACACACCCACAAACACACAGACACACAGACTCACACGCATTCACACTCACAATCACCCGGTCACACACACTCACACACCTACTCACACAAACACAGACACACACGCACTAACTCTGAAACACTGTCAAACACACTCGCACTCCTACACACTCAAACAAACCAACACACAAACACAGGCTCACATGCAATCACAAACACACTCACAAATAGTCACACACTCTCACCTGCACACACAGACACACTCACACCCACTCAGACAAAAACACTCACACACAATCACACACTCGTATACACACTCTCTCCCACTAACACACCTACACACACACAAACAAACGCATCATCAAACACACATACACTCACATGCAGAAATCACACAGGCACTCAGACACTCCTACACTCACACACACTGTCACACACACTCACAAACACACGCAATCACACAGATTTCGGCACAATCACACACCTACACACACAGACTCACTCACACACATTCTCACACACAATCACACACACACACAATCACCCAATCGTATACACATTCACACACTCACTCCCACTCACACAACTACACACACACACTCTCACAGTCACATGCACTCACACCCACACTAAAACTGTCAGACACACACACCTGCACACCGACGCTCAGAAACTCAACCACAAACACAATCACACACAATAACACACTTGTACACACACTCCCACTCTCACTCCCACTCATACTTACACACACACACACTCACACACACACATATATTAACCACAAAGTCCCTCCGAAAGAAATACCTACACTCAAACGCTCACACACACTCTCACAAACCCACACTAAATCACGAAGACTGAGACACTGTTTAACACACTCACACACATACACACAGACACATTCACTCCCATTCTCACACCCAATCACAAAAACTCAGACACAATCACACACCCGTATACACACTCACACACACACAAACACTCACACAACTACACTCTCACAAACACACTCACACATTCACACACCTACACACAGAAGCACCCACATTCTCACACACATTTGCACACACACAATTACGCACCTACACATAGACACACACACATACTCACACACAACCACACACACTCACACACAAACGCCCACTTATATACACACTCACACAATCACTCCCACTCACACAACTAGAATTTCACAAAGAAACACACTCACACCCACACACATTCCCACTCACACACTCACATACTGCTGCACTCACACATCTACACACACAGAGCCACCAACACACAATCACAGAATGTCACAAACACACACACTCACACACTGCCACAAGCTCTCGCACACCTACTCACACACCAACACTCACAGATTCACATGCACTCACACACACTCACACAATGTCACACACACACTCACACACCTACACACAGAAACACCCACATATTCAGACTGTCAGGCAACACACATGCAAACACACTGTCACCCACTCATATACACATTCACTCACTCACTCCCACTCACACACCTGCACTCTCACAAACACCCTAACACAGTCTCACATTTACACACAGACACACACACACTCAGACAGAAATGCACTCCCACATAGACTCACACAATGTCAAACACACACCTAAACAAAAACACACTCACACACACACAAACACAATGACACACTCATATACACACTCACACACTCATTCCCAATCTCACCTACACTCTCACAAACTCACACACACGCAGACACATGCGCAATCACGCACATTGACACAGTGCTATAAACAGTCACACACCTACACACATATAGACACACCCACAAACACACAGACACACAGAGTCACACGCATTCACACACACAATCACACTGTCACACACACACACACCTAATCACACAAACACTTACAGACACACACGCACTAACACTCAAACACTGTCAAACACACTCGCACACCAACACACAAACAAAACAGCACACAAAAACAGTCTCACATGCAATCACAAACACACTCACAAATAGTCACACACTCACCTGCACTCACAGACACACTCACACCCACTCACAGACAAAAACACTCACACACAATCACACACTCGTATACACACTCTCTCCCACTAACACACCTACACACACAAAAAAACGCATCATCAAACACACACACTCACATACAGAAATCACACAGGCACTCAGACAATCCTACACTCACACACACTGTCACACACACTCACAAACACACGCAATCACACAGATTTCGGCACAATCACAAACCTACACACACAGACTCACTCACACACATTCTCACACACAATCACACACACACACAATCACCCAATCGTATACACATTCACACACTCACTCCCACTCACACAACTACACACACACACTCTCACAGTCACATGCACTCACACCCACACTAAAACTGTCAGACACACACACCTGCACACAGACGCTCAGAAACTCAACCACAAACACAATCACACACAATAACACACTCGTACACACACTCCCACTCTCACTCACACTCACACTTACACACACACACACTCACACACACACATATATTAACCACAAAGGCCCTCAAAAAGAAACACCTACACTCAAACGCTCACACACACTCTCACACACCCACACAAAATCACGAAGACTGAGACACTGTTTCACACACTCACACACATACACACAGACACATTCACTCACATTCTCACACACAATCACAAAAACTCCGACACAATCACACACCCGTATACACACTCACACACACACCAACACTCACACAACTACACTCTCACAAACGCACTCACACATTCACACACCTACACACAGAAGCCCCCACATTCTCACACACATTTGTACACACACAATTACGCACCTACACATAGACACACACACATACTCACACACAATCACACACACTCACACACAAACGCCCACTTATATACACACTCACACAATCACTCCCACTCACACAACTAGAATTTCAAAAAGTAACACACTCACACCCACACACACTCACAGACACATTCCCACTCACACACTCACACACTGCTGCACTCACACATCTACACACACCGAGACACCAACACACAATCAGAGAATGTCAAAAACACACACACTCACACACTGCCACAAGCTCTCGCACACCTACTCACACACCAAAACACACAGATTCACATGCACTCACACACACTCACACAATGTCACACACACACTCACACACCTACACACAGAAACACGCACATATTCAGACTGTCAGGCAACACACATGCACACACACACAGTCACCCACTCATATACACATTCACTCACTCACTCCCACTCACACAACTGCACTCATACAAACACCCTAACACACTCTCACACTTACACACAGACACACACACTCAGACAGAAATGCACTCCCACATAGACTCACACAATGTCACACTCAGACCTAAACAAAAACACACTCACACACACACAAACACAATGACACACTCATATACATACTCACACACTCATTCCCAATCACACTGACACTCTCACCAACTCACACACACACACACAGACACATGAGCACTCACGCGCATTGACACAGTGCCATAATCAGTCACACACCTACACACATGTAGACACACCCACAAACACACAGACACACAGACTCACACTCATTCACACACACAATCACCCGGTCACACACACTCTCTCACCTACTCACACAAACACTTACAGACACACACGCAATAACACTGAAACACTGTCAAACACACTTGCACACCTACACACACAAACAAACCAACACACAAACACAGGCTCACATGCAATCACAAACACACTCACAAATCTGACACACTCACACCTGCACACACAGACACACTCACACCCACTCACTGACATAAACACTCACACACAATCACACACTCGTATACACACACTCTCCCACTAACACACCTACACACACAAAAAAAACGCATCATCAAACACACACACACTCACATACAGAAATCACACAGGCACTCAGACACTCCTACACTCACACACACTGTCACACACACTCACAAAAACACGCAATCACATAGATTTCGGCACAATCACACACCTACACACACAGACTCACTCACACACATTCTCACACACAATCACACACACACACAATCACCCAATCGTGTACACATTCACACACACACTCCCACTCACACAACTACACACACACACTCTCAGAGTCTCATGCACTCACACCCACACTAAAACCGTCAGACACACACACCTGCACACAAAGCTCAGAAACTCACCCACAAACACAATCACACACAATAACACACTTTTACACACACTCCCACTCTCACTCACACTCACACTTTCACACACACACTCACACACACACATATATTAACCACAAAGGCCCTCAAAAAGAAACACCTACACTCAAACGATCACACACACTCTCACACACCCACACAAAATCACGAAGACTGAGACACTGTTTCACACATTCACACACATACACACAGACACCTTCACTCACATTCTCACACACAATCACAAAATCTCAGACACAATCACACACCGTATACACACTCACACACACACAAACACTCACACAACTTCACTCTCACAAACACACTCACACATTCACAGACCTACACACAGAAGCACCCACATTCTCACATACACAATTACGCACCTACACATAGACACACACACATATAGTCACACACACATACACACAATCACACACACTCACACACAAACGCACACTTATATACACACACACAATCACTCCCACACACACAAATAGTATTTCAAAAAAACACACTCACACCCACACACACTCACAGACACATTCCCACTCACACACTCACACACTGCTGCACTCACACATCTACACACACAGAGACACCAACACACAATCTCAGAATGTCACAAACACACACACTCACACACTGCCACAAGCTCTCGCACACCTTTTCACACACCAACACACACAGATTCATATGCACTCACACACACTCACACAATGTCACACACACACTCACACAATGTCACACACACACTCACACACCTACACACAGAAACACCCACATATTGAGACTGTCAGGCACACACATGCACACACACAATCACCCACTCATATACACATTCACTCACTCACTCCCACTCACACACCTGCACTCTCACAAACACCCTAACACACTCTCACACTTACAAACAGACACACACACAGTCAGACAGAAATGCTCTCCCACATAGACTCACACAATGTCACACACACACCTAAACAAAAACACACTCACACACACACACAAACACAATGACACACTCATATACACACACACTCATTCCCAATCACACCTACACACTCACAAACTCACACACACACACAGACACATGAGCACTCACGCACATTGACACAGTGCCATAAAGACTCACACACCTACACACATATAGACACACTTCACAAACACACAGACACACAGACTCACACGCACTCACACACACAATCACACTGTCACACACACTCACACACCTACTCACACAAACACTTACAGACACACACGCACTAACACTCACTCAAACACTGTCAAACACACTCGCACACCTACACACACAAACAAAACAGCACACAAACACAGGCTCACATGCAATCACACACACACTCACAAATAGTCACACACTCACCTGCACTCACAGACACACTCACAACCACTCACAGACAAAAACACTCACACACAATCACACACTCGTATACACACTCTCTCCCACTAACACACATACACACACACAAAAAAACGCATCATCAAACACACACACTCACATACAGAAATCACACAGGCACTCAGACAATCCTACACTCACACACACTGTCACACACACTCACAAACACACGCAATCACACAGACGTCGGCACAATCACACACCTACACACACAGACTAACTCACACACATTCTCACACACACTCACACACACCCACAGTCACCCAATCGTATACACATTCACACACTCACTCCCACTCACACAACTACACACACACACTCTCACAGAGTCACATGCACTCACACACACACTAAAACCGTCAGACACACACACCTGCACACAAAGACGCTCAGAAACTCACCCACAAACACAATCACACACAATAACACACTCGTACACACACTCCCACTCTCACTCCCACTCACACTTACACACACACACACTCACACACACACATATATTAACCACAAAAGCCCTCAAAAAGAAACACCTACACTCAAACGCTCACACACACTCTCACACACCCACACAAAATCACGAAGACTGAGACACTGTTTCACACACTCACACACATACACACAGACACATTCACTCACATTCTCACACACAATCACAAAAAACTCAGACACAATCACACACCCGTATACACACTCACACACACACAAACACTCACACAACTACACTCTCCATACACACTCACACATTCACACACCTACACACAGAATCACCCACATTTTCACACACAATTGCACACACACAATTACGCACCTACACATAGGCACACACACATATAAGCACACACACATTATCACACACACTCACACACAATCGCACACTTATATACACACTCACACAATCACTCCCACTCACACAACTGAAATTTCACAAAGAAACACACTCACACCCACACACACTCACAGACTCATTCGCACTCACACACTGCTGCACTCACTCATCTACACACACAGAGACACCAACACACATTCACAGAATATCACAAATACACACACTCACACACTGCCACAAGCTCTCGCACACCTATTCACACACCAACACACACAGATTCACATGCACTCACACACACACTCACACAATGTCACACACACACTCACACACCTACACACAGAAACACAAACATATTCAGACTGTCAGGCACAAACATGCACACACACACAGTCACCCACTCATATACACATTCACTCTCTCACTCCCACTCACACACCTGCACTCTCACAAACACCCTAACACACTCTCACCCTTACTCACAGACACACACACACTCAGACAGAAATGCACTCCCACATAGACCCACACAATGTCACACACAGACCTAAACAAAAACACACTCACACACACACAAACACAATGACACACACACATATACATACTCACACACTCATTACCAATCACACTTACACTCTCACAAACTCACACACACACACAGACACATGAGCACTCACGCACATTGACACAGTGCCATAAACAGTCACACACCTACACACATGTAGACACACCCACAAACACACAGACACACAGACTCACACGCATTCACACTCACAATCACCCGGTCACACACACTCACACACCTACTCACACAAACACCTACAGACACACACGCACTAACACTGAAACACTGTCAAACACACTCGCACACCTACACACACAAACAAACCAACACACAAACACAGGCTCACATGCAATCACAAACACACTCACAAATAGTCACACACACTCACCTGCACACACAGACACACTCACACCCACTCAGACAAAAACACTCAAACACAATCACACACTCGTATACACACTCTCTCCCACTAACACACCTACACACACACAAACAAACCCATCATCAAACACACATACACTCACATGCAGAAATCACACAGGCACTCAGACACTCCTACACTCACACACACTGTCACACACACACAAAAACACGCAATCACACAGATTTTGGCACAATCACACACCTACACACACAGACTCACTCACACACATTCTCACACACAATCACACACACACACAATCACCCAATCGTATACACATTCACACACTCACTCCCACTCACACAACTACACACTCACACTCTCACAGTCACATGCACTCACACCCACACTAAAACTGTCAGAGACACACACCTGCAAACAGACGCTCAGAAACTCAACCACAAACACAATCACACACAATAACACACTTGTACACACACTCCCACTCTCACTCCCACTCATACTTACACACACACACACTCACACACACATATATTAACCACAAAGTCCCTCAAATGAAACACCTACACTCAAACGCTCACACACACTCTCACACACCCTCACAAAATCACGAAGACTGAGACACTGTTTCACACACTCACACACATACACACAGACACATTCACTCACATTCTCACACACAATCACAAAAACTCAGACACAATCACACACCCGTATACACACTCACACACACACAAACACTCACACAACTACACTCTCACAAACACACTCACACATTCACACACCTACACACAGAAGCACCCACATTTTCACACACAATTGCACACACACAATTACGCACCTACACATAGACACACACACACATTATCACACACACTCACACACAATCGCACACTCATATACACACTCACACAATCACTCCCACTCACACAACTGAAATTTCACAAAGAAACACAATCACACCCACACACACTCACAGACTCATTCGCACTCACACACTGCTGCACTCACTCATCTACACACACAGAGACACCAACACACATTCACAGAATGTCACAAATACACACACTCACACACTGCCACAAGCTCTCGCACACCTACTCACACACCAACAAACACAGATTCACATGCACTCACACACACACTCACACAATGTCACACACACACTCACACACCTACACACAGAAACACAAACATATTCAGACTGTCAGGCACAAACATGCACACACTCACAGTCACCCACTCATATACACATTCACTCACTCACTCCCACTCACACACCTGCACTCTCACAAACACCCTAACACACTCTCACCCTTACTCACAGACACACACACACTCAGACAGAAATGCACTCCCACATAGACCCACACAATGTCACACACAGACCTAAACAAAAACACACTCACACACACACAAACACAATGACACACACACATATACATTCTCACACACTCATTACCAATCACACTTACACTCTCACAAACTCACACACACACACAGACACATGAGCACTCACGCACATTGACACAGTGCCATAAACAGTCACACACCTACACACATGTAGACACACCCACAAACACACAGACACACAGACTCACACGCATTCACACTCACAATCACCCGGTCACACACACTCACACACCTACTCACACAAACACCTACAGACACACACGCACTAACACTGAAACACTGTCAAACACACTCGCACACCTACACACACAAACAAACCAACACACAAACACAGGCTCACATGCAATCACAAACACACTCACAAATAGTCACACACACTCACCTGCACACACAGACACACTCACACCCACTCAGACAAAAACACTCAAACACAATCACACACTCGTATACACACTCTCTCCCACTAACACACCTACACACACACAAACAAACGCATCATCAAACACACATACACTCACATGCAGAAATCACACAGGCACTCAGACACTCCTACACTCACACACACTGTCACACACACTCACAAACACACGCAATCACACAGATTTTGGCACAATCACACACCTACACACACAGACTCACTCACACACATTCTCACACACAATCACACACACACACAATCACCCAATCATATACACATTCACACACTCACTCCCACTCACACAACTACACACACACTCTCACAGTCACATGCACTCACACCCACACTAAAAATGTCAGACACACACACCTGCACACAGACGCTCAGAAACTCAACCACAAACACAATCACACACAATAACACACTCGTACACACACTCCCACTCTCACTCACACTCACACTTACACACACACACACACTCACACACACACATATATTAACCACAAAGGCCCTCAAAAAGAAACACCTACACTCAAACGCTCACACACACTCTCACACACCCACACAAAACCACGAAGACTGAGACACTGTTTCACACACTCACACACATACACACAGACACATTCACTCACATTCTCACACACAATCACAAAAACTCAGACACAATCACACACCCGTATACACACTCACACACACACAAACACTCACACAACTACACTCTCACAAACACACTCACACATTCACACACCTACACACAGAAGCACCCACATTCTCACACACATTTGCACACACACAATTACGCACCTACACATAGACACACACACATACTCACACACAACCACACACACTCACACAGAAACGCCCACTCATATACACACTCACACAATCACTCACACTCACACAACTAGAATTTCAAAAAGTAACACACTCACACCCACACACACTCACAGACACATTCCCACTCACACACTCACACACTGCTGCACTCACACATCTACACACACCGAGACACCAACACACAATCAGAGAATGTCACAAACACACACACTCACACACTGCCACAAGCTCTCGCACACCTACTCACACACCAACACACACAGATTCACATGCACTCACACACACTCACACAATGTCACACACACACTCACACACCTACACACAGAAACACCCACATATTCAGACTGTCAGGCAACACACATGCACACACACACAGTCACCCACTCATATACACATTCACTCACTCACTCCCACTCACACACCTGCACTCTCACAAACACCCTAACACACTCTCACACTTACACACAGACACACACACACTCAGACAGAAATGCACTCCCACATAGACTCACACAATGTCACACACAGACCTAAACAAAAACACACTCACACACACACAAACACAATGACACATTCATATACATACTCACACACTCATTCCCAATCACACTTACACTCTCACCAACTCACACACACACACACAGACACATGAGCACTCACGCGCATTGACACAGTGCCATAAACAGTCACACACCTACACACATGTAGACACACCCACAAACACACAGACACACAGACTCACACTCATTCACACACACAATCACCCGGTCACACACACTCTCTCACCTACTCACACAAACACTTACAGACACACACGCAATAACACTGAAACACTGTCAAACACACTTGCACACCTACACACACAAACAAACCAACACACAAACACAGGCTCACATGCAATCACAAACACACTCACAAATCTGACACACTCACACCTGCACACACAGACACACTCACACCCACTCACTGACATAAACACTCACACACAATCACACACTCGTATACACACACTCTCCCACTAACACACCTACACACACAAAAAAAACGCATCATCAAACACACACACACTCACATACAGAAATCACACAGGCACTCAGACACTCCTACACTCACACACACTGTCACACACACTCACAAAAACACGCAATCACATAGATTTCGGCACAATCACACACCTACACACACAGACTCACTCACACACATTCTCACACACAATCACACACACACACAATCACCCAATCGTGTACACATTCACACACACACTCCCACTCACACAACTACACACACACACTCTCAGAGTCTCATGCACTCACACCCACACTAAAACCGTCAGACACACACACCTGCACACAAAGCTCAGAAACTCACCCACAAACACAATCACACACAATAACACACTTTTACACACACTCCCACTCTCACTCACACTCACACTTTCACACACACACTCACACACACACATATATTAACCACAAAGGCCCTCAAAAAGAAACACCTACACTCAAACGATCACACACACTCTCACACACCCACACAAAATCACGAAGACTGAGACACTGTTTCACACATTCACACACATACACACAGACACCTTCACTCACATTCTCACACACAATCACAAAATCTCAGACACAATCACACACCGTATACACACTCACACACACACAAACACTCACACAACTTCACTCTCACAAACACACTCACACATTCACAGACCTACACACAGAAGCACCCACATTCTCACATACACAATTACGCACCTACACATAGACACACACACATATAGTCACACACACATACACACAATCACACACACTCACACACAAACGTACACTTATATACACACACACAATCACTCCCACACACACAAATAGTATTTCAAAAAAACACACTCACACCCACACACACTCACAGACACATTCCCACTCACACACTCACACACTGCTGCACTCACACATCTACACACACAGAGACACCAACACACAATCTCAGAATGTCACAAACACACACACTCACACACTGCCACAAGCTCTCGCACACCTTTTCACACACCAACACACACAGATTCATATGCACTCACACACACTCACACAATGTCACACACACACTCACACAATGTCACACACACACTCACACACCTACACACAGAAACACCCACATATTGAGACTGTCAGGCACACACATGCACACACACAATCACCCACTCATATACACATTCACTCACTCACTCCCACTCACACACCTGCACTCTCACAAACACCCTAACACACTCTCACACTTACAAACAGACACACACACAGTCAGACAGAAATGCTCTCCCACATAGACTCACACAATGTCACACACACACCTAAACAAAAACACACTCACACACACACAAACACAATGACACACTCATATACACACACACTCATTCCCAATCACACCTACACACTCACAAACTCACACACACACACAGACACATGAGCACTCACGCACATTGACACAGTGCCATAAAGACTCACACACCTACACACATATAGACACACTTCACAAACACACAGACACACAGACTCACACGCACTCACACACACAATCACACTGTCACACACACTCACACACCTACTCACACAAACACTTACAGACACACACGCACTAACACTCACTCAAACACTGTCAAACACACTCGCACACCTACACACACAAACAAAACAGCACACAAACACAGGCTCACATGCAATCACACACACACTCACAAATAGTCACACACTCACCTGCACTCACAGACACACTCACAACCACTCACAGACAAAAACACTCACACACAATCACACACTCGTATACACACTCTCTCCCACTAACACACATACACACACACAAAAAAACGCATCATCAAACACACACACTCACATACAGAAATCACACAGGCACTCAGACAATCCTACACTCACACACACTGTCACACACACTCACAAACACACGCAATCACACAGACGTCGGCACAATCACACACCTACACACACAGACTAACTCACACACATTCTCACACACACTCACACACACCCACAGTCACCCAATCGTATACACATTCACACACTCCCACTCACACAACTACACACACACACTCTCACAGAGTCACATGCACTCACACACACACTAAAACCGTCAGACACACACACCTGCACACAAAGACGCTCAGAAACTCACCCACAAACACAATCACACACAATAACACACTCGTACACACACTCCCACTCTCACTCCCACTCACACTTACACACACACACACTCACACACACACATATATTAACCACAAAAGCCCTCAAAAATAAACACCTACACTCAAACGCTCACACACACTCTCACACACCCACACAAAATCACGAAGACTGAGACACTGTTTCACACACTCACACACATAAACACAGACACATTCACTCACATTCTCACACACAATCACAAAAAACTCAGACACAATCACACACCCGTATACACACTCACACACACACAAACACTCACACAACTACACTCTCCATACACACTCACACATTCACACACCTACACACAGAATCACCCACATTTTCACACACAATTGCACACACACAATTACGCACCTACACATAGGCACACACACATATAAGCACACACACATTATCACACACACTCACACACAATCGCACACTTATATACACACTCACACAATCACTCCCACTCACACAACTGAAATTTCACAAAGAAACACACTCACACCCACACACACTCACAGACTCATTCGCACTCACACACTGCTGCACTCACTCATCTACACACACAGAGACACCAACACACATTCACAGAATATCACAAATACACACACTCACACACTGCCACAAGCTCTCGCACACCTATTCACACACCAACACACACAGATTCACATGCACTCACACACACACTCACACAATGTCACACACACACTCACACACCTACACACAGAAACACAAACATATTCAGACTGTCAGGCACAAACATGCACACACACACAGTCACCCACTCATATACACATTCACTCTCTCACTCCCACTCACACACCTGCACTCTCACAAACACCCTAACACACTCTCACCCTTACTCACAGACACACACACACTCAGACAGAAATGCACTCCCACATAGACCCACACAATGTCACACACAGACCTAAACAAAAACACACTCACACACACACAAACACAATGACACACACACATATACATACTCACACACTCATTACCAATCACACTTACACTCTCACAAACTCACACACACACACAGACACATGAGCACTCACGCACATTGACACAGTGCCATAAACAGTCACACACCTACACACATGTAGACACACCCACAAACACACAGACACACAGACTCACACGCATTCACACTCACAATCACCCGGTCACACACACTCACACACCTACTCACACTAACACTTACAGACACACACGCACTAACACTGAAACACTGTCAAACACACTCGCACACCTACAAACACAAACAAACCAACACACAAACACAGGCTCACATGCAATCACAAACACACTCACAAATAGTCACACACACTCACCTGCACACACAGACACACTCACACCCACTCAGACAAAAACACTCACACACAATCACACACTCGTATACACACTCTCTCCCACTAACACACCTACACACACACAAACAAACGCATCATCAAACACACATACACTCACATGCAGAAATCACACAGGCACTCAGACACTCCTACACTCACACACACTGTCACACACACACACAAACACACGCAGTCACACAGATTTTGGCACAATCACACACCTACACACACAGACTCACTCACACACATTCTCACACACAATCACACACACACACAATCACCCAATCGTATACACATTCACACACTCACTCCCACTCACACGACTACACACACACACTCTCACAGTCACATGCACTCACACCCACACTATAACTGTCAGACACACACACCTGCACACAGACGCTCAGAAACTCAACCACAAACACAATCCCACACAATAACACACTCGTACACACACTCCAACTCTCACTCACACTCACACTTACACACACACACACTCACACACACACATATATTAACCACAAAGGCCCTCAAAATGAAACACCTACACTCAAACGCTCACACACACTCTCACACACCCACACAAATCACGAAGACTGAGACACTGTTTCACACACTCACACACATACACACAGACACATTCACTCACATTCTCATACACAATCACAAAAACTCAGACACAATCACACACCCGTATACACACTCACACACACACAAACACTCACACAACTACACTCTCACAAACACACTCACACATTCACACACCTACACACAGAAGCACCCACATTCTCACACACATTTGCACACACACAATTACGCACCTACACATAGACACACACACATACTCACACACAACCACACACACTCACACACAAACGCCCACTCATATACACACTCACACAATCACTCACACTCACACAACTAGAATTTCAAAAAGTAACACACTCACACCCACACACACTCACAGACACATTCCCACTCACACACTCACACACTGCTGCACTCACACATCTACACACACCGAGACACCAACACACAATCAGAGAATGTCACAAACACACACACTCACACACTGCCACAAGCTCTCGCACACCTACTCACACACCAACACACACAGATTCACATGCACTCACACACACTCACACAATGTCACACACACACTCACACACCTACACACAGAAACACCCACATATTCAGACTGTCAGGCAACACACATGCACACACACACAGTCACCCACTCATATACACATTCACTCACTCACTCCCACTCACACACCTGCACTCTCACAAACACCCTAACACACTCACACTTACACACAGACACACACACACTCAGACAGAAATGCACTCCCACATAGACTCACACAATGTCACACACAGACCTAAACAAAAACACACTCACACACACACAAACACAATGACACACTCATATACATACTCACACACTCATTCCCAATCACACTGACACTCTCACCAACTCACACACACACACACAGACACATGAGCACTCACGCGCACTGACACAGTGCCATAATCAGTCACACACCTACACACATGTAGACACACCCACAAACACACAGACACACAGACTCACACTCATTCACACACACAATCACCCGGTCACACACACTCACACACCTACTCACACAAACACTTACAGACACACACGCACTCACACTTAAACACTGTCAAACACACTCGCACACCTACACACACAAACAAACCAACACACAAACACAGGCTCACATGCAATCACAAACACACTCACAAATACTGACACACTCACACCTGCACACACAGACACACTCACAGCCACTCACAGACATAAACACTCACACACAATCACACACTCGTATACACACACTCTCCCACTAACACACCTACACACAAAAAAAAAACGCATCATCAAACACACACACACTCACATACAGAAATCACACAGGCACTCAGACACTCCTACACTCACACACACTGTCACACACACTCACAAAAACACGCAATCACATAGATTTCGGCACAATCACACACCTACACACACAGACTCACTCACACACATTCTCACACACAATCACACACACACAATCACCCAATCGTGTACACCTTCACACACACACTCCCACTCACACAACTACACACACACACTCTCACAGTCTCATGCACTCACACCCACACTAAAACTGTCAGACACACACACCTGCACACAAAGCTCAGAAACTCACCCACAAACACAATCACACACAATAACACACTTGTACACATACTCCCACTCTCACTCACACTCACACTTACACACACACACTCACACACACACATATATTAACCACAAAGGCACTCAAAAAGACACACCTACACTCAAACGCTCACACACACTCTCACACACCCACACAAAACCACGAAGACTGAGACACTGTTTCACACACTCACACACATACACACAGACACCTTCACTCACATTCTCACACACAATCACAAAATCTCAGACACAATCACACACCGTATACACACTCACACACACACAAACACTCACACAACTTCACTCTCACAAACACACTCACACATTCACAGACCTTCACACAGAAGCACCCACATTCTCACATACACAATTACGCACCTACACATAGACACACACACATATAGTCACACACACATACACACAATCACACACACTCACACACAAACGCACACTTATATACACACACACAATCACTCCCACACACACAAATAGTATTTCAAAAAAACACACTCACACCCACACACACTCACAGACACATTCCCACTCACACACTCACACACTGCTGCACTCACACATCTACACACACAGAGACACCAACACACAATCTCAGAATGTCACAAACACACACACTCACACACTGCCACAAGCTCTCGCACACCTTTTCACACACCAACACACACAGATTCATATGCACTCACACACACTCACACAATGTCACACACACACTCACACAATGTCACACACACACTCACACACCTACACACAGAAACACCCACATATTCAGACTGTCAGGCACACACATGAACACACACAATCACCCACTCATATACACATTCACTCACTCACTCCCACTCACACACCTGCAGTCTCACAAACACCCTAACACACTCTCACACTTACAAACAGACACACACACAGTCAGACAGAAATGCACTCCCACATAGTCTCACACAATGTCACACACACACCTAAACAAAAACACACTCACACACACACACAAACACAATGACACACTCATATACACACACACTCATTCCCAATCACACCTACACACTCACAAACTCACACACACACACAGACACATGAGCACTCACGCACATTGACACAGTGCCATAAAGACTCACACACCTACACACATATAGACACACATCACAAACACACAGACACACAGACTCACACGCACTCACACACACAATCACACTGTCACACACACTCACACACCTACTCACACAAACACTTACAGACACACACGCAATAACACTGAAACACTGTCAAACACACTCGCACACCTACACACACAAACAAACCAACACACAAACACAGGCTCACATGCAATCACAAACACACTCACAAATAGTGACACACTCTCACCTGCACACCCAGACACACTCACACCCACTCACAGACAAAAACACTCACACACAATCACACACTCGTATACACACTCTCTCCCACTAACACACATACACACACAAAAAAAACGCATCATCAAACACACACACTCACATACAGAAATCACACAGGCACTCAGACAATCCTACACTCACACACACTGTCACACACACTCACAAACACACGCAATCACACAGACGTCAGCACAATCACACACCTACACACACAGACTAACTCACACACATTCTCACACACACTCACACACACCCACAGTCACCCAATCGTAGACACATTCACACACTCACTCCCACTCACACAACTACACACACACACTCTCACAGAGTCACATGCACTCACACACACACTAAAATCGTCAGACACACACACCTGCACACAAAGACGCTCAGAAACTCACCCACAAACACAGTCACACACAATAACACACTCGTACACACACTCCCACTCTCACTCCCACTCACACTTACACACACACACACTCACACACACACATATATTAACCACAAAAGCCCTCAAAAGAAACACCTACACTCAAACGCTCACACACACTCTCACACACCCACACAAAATCACGAAGACTGAGACACTGTTTCACACACTCACACACATACACACAGACACATTCACTCACATTCTCACACACAATCACAAAAAACTCAGACACAATCACACACCCGTATACACACTCACACACACCAAACACTCACACAACTACACTCTCACAAACACACTCACACATTCACACACCTACACACAGAATCACCCACATTTTCACACACAATTGCACACACACAATTACGCACCTACACATAGGCACACACACATATAAGCACACACACATTATCACACACACTCACACACAATCGCACACTTATATACACACTCACACAATCACTCCCACTCACACAACTGAAATTTCACAAAGAAACACACTCACACCCACACACACTCACAGACTCATTCGCACTCACACACTGCTGCACTCACTCATCTACACACACAGAGACACCAACACACATTCACAGAATGTCACAAATACACACACTCACACACTGCCACAAGCTCTCGCACACCTACTCACACACCAACACACACAGATTCACATGCACTCACACACACACTCACACAATGTCACACACACACTCACACACCTACACACAGAAACACAAACATTTTCAGACTGTCAGGCACAAACATGCACACACACAGTCACCCACTCATATACACATTCACTCACTCACTCCCACTCACACACCTGCACTCTCACAAACACCCTAACACACTCTCACCCTTACTCACAGACACACACACACTCAGACAGAAATGCACTCCCACATAGACCCACACAATGTCACACACAGACCTAAACAAAAACACACTCACACACACACAAACACAATGACACACACACATATACATACTCACACACTCATTCGCAATCACACTTACACTCTCACAAACTCACACACACACACAGACACATGAGCACTCACGCACATTGACACAGTGCCATAAACAGTCACACACCTACACACATGTAGACACACCCACAAACACACAGACACACAGACTCACACGCATTCACACTCACAATCACCCGGTCACACACACTCACACACCTACTCACACAAACACTTACAGACACACACGCACTAACACTGAAACACTGTCAAACACACTCGCACACCTACACACACAAACAAACCAACACACAAACACAGGCTCACATGCAATCACAAACACACTCACAAATAGTCACACACTCTCACCTGCACACACAGACACACTCACACCCACTCAGACAAAAACACTCACACACAATCACACACTCGTATACACACTCTCTCCCACTAACACACCTACACACACACAAACAAACGCATCATCAAACACACATACACTCATATGCAGAAATCACACAGGCACTCAGACACTCCTACACTCACACACACTTTCACACACACTCACAAACACACGCAATCACACAGATTTCGGCACAATCACACAACTACACACACAGACTCACTCACACACATTCTCACACACAATCACCCAATCGTATACACATTCACACACTCACTCCCACTCACACAACTACACACACACACTCACAGAGTCACATGCACTCACACCCACACTAAAACGGTCAGACCCACACACCTGCACACAAAGACTCTCAGAAACTCAACCACAAACACAATCACACACAATAACACACTCGTACACACACTCCCACTCTCACTCACACTCACACTTACACACACACACACACGCCCACACACAAATATATTAACCACAAAGGCCCTCATAAAGAAACACCTACACTCAAACGCTCACACACACTCTCACACACCCACACAAAATCACGAAGACTGAGACACTGTTTCACACACTCACACACATACACACAGACACATTCACTCACATTCTCACACACAATCACAAAAACTCAGACACAATCACACACCCGTATACACACTCACACACACACAAACACTCACACAACTACACTCTCACAAACACACTCACACATTCACACACCTACACACTGAAGCACCCACAT
This sequence comes from Manis pentadactyla, assembly GCF_030020395.1. NCBI lineage: Eukaryota > Metazoa > Chordata > Mammalia > Pholidota > Manidae > Manis > Manis pentadactyla. The sequence continues at coordinate 72,952,992 of NC_080024.1, forward strand.
TCTCACACACATTTGCACACACACAATTACGCACCTACACATAGACACACACACATGTAGGCACACACACATACTCACACACAATCACACACACTCACACACAATCGCACACTTATATACACACTCACACAATCACTCCCACTCACACAACTAGAATTTCACAAAGAAACACACTCACACCCACACACACTCACAGACACATTCCCAATCACACACTCACACACTGCTGCACTCACACATCAACACACACAGAGACACCAACACACAATCACAGAATGTCACAAACACACACACTCACACACTGCCACAAGCTCTCGCACACCTACTCACACACAAACACACACAGATTCACATGCACTCACACACACTCACACAATGTCACACACACACTCACACACCTACACACAGATACACCCACATATTCAGACTGTCAGGCAACACACATGCAAACACACAGTCACCCACTCATATACACATACACTCACTCACTCCCACTCACACCCCTGCACTCTCACAAACACCCTAACACACTCTCACACTTACACACAGACACACACACACTCAGGCAGAAATGCACTCCCACATAGACTCACACAATGTCACACACACACCTAAACAAAAACACACTCACACACACACAAACACAATGACACACTCATATACACACTCACACACTCATTCCCAATCACACCTACACTCTCACAATCTCACACACACACACAGACACATGAGCACTCACGCACATTGACACAGTGCCATAAACAGTCACACACCTACACACAGGTAGACACACCCACAAACACACAGACACACAGACTCACACGCATTCACACACACAATCACCCGGTCACACACACTCACACACCTACTCACACAAACACTTACAGACACACACGCAATAACACTGAAACACTGCCAAACACACTCGCACACCTACACACACAAACAAACCAACACACAAACACAGGCTCACATGCAATCACACACACACTCACAAATAGTGACACACTCTCACCTGCACACACAGACACACTCACACCCACTCACAGACAAAAACACTCACACACAATCACACACTCGTATACACACTCTCTCCCACTAACACACCTACTCACACACAAACAAAGGCATCATCAAACACACACACACTCACATACAGAAATCACACAGGCACTCAGACACTCCTACACTCACACACACTGTCCCACACCCTCACAAACACACACAATCACACAGACGTCGGCACAATCACACACCTACACACACAGACTCACTCACACACATTCTCACACACACTCACACCCACAGTCACCCAATCGTATACACATTCAGACACACACTCCCACTCACACAACTACACACACACACTCTCACAGAGTCACATGCACTCACACCCACACTAAAACCGTCAGACACACACACCTGCACACAAAGACGCTCAGAAACAAACCAACAAACACAATCACACACAATAACACACTCGTACACACACTCCCACTCTCACTCCCACTCCCACTTACACACACACACTCACACACACACATATATTAACAACAATAGCCCTCAAAAAGAAACACCTACACTCAAACGCTCACACACACTCTCACACACCCACACAAATTCACGAAGACTGAGACACTGTTTCACACACTCACACACATACACACAGACACGTTTACTCACATTCTCACAAACAATCACAAAATCTCAGACACAATCACACACCCGTATTCTCACTCACACACACACAAACACTCACACAACTACACTCTCACAAACACACTCACACATTCACACACCTACACACAGAAACAAACACATTCACACAAACAATTGCACACACACAATTACGCTCCTATACATAGACACACACACATATAGGCACACACACATACTCACACACAATCACACACACTCACACACAATCGCACACTTATATACTCACTCACACAATCACTCCCACTCACACAAATGAAATTTCTCAAAGAAACACACTCACACCCACACACACTCACAGACTCATTCGCACTCACACACTCACACACTGCTGCACTCACTCATCTACACACACAGAGACACCAACACACATTCTCAGAATGTCTCAAACACACACTCTCACTCACTGCCACAAGCTCTCGCACACCTACTCACACACCAACACACACAGATTCACTTGCACTCACACACACACTCACACAATGTCACACACACACTCACACACCTACACACAGAAACACCCACATATTCAGACTGTCAGGCACACACATGCACACACACACAGTCACCCACTCATATACACATTCACTCTCTCACTCCCACTCACACACCTGCACTCTCACAAACACCCTAACACACTCTCACCCTTACTCACAGACACACACACACTCAGACAGAAATGCACTCCCACATAGACCCACACAATGTCACACACAGACCTAAACAAAAACACACTCACACACACACAAACACAATGACACACACACATATACATATTCACACACTCATTCCCAATCACACTTACACTCTCACAAACTCACACACACACACAGACACATGAGCACTCACGCACATTGACACAGTGCCATAAACAGTCACACACCTACACACATGTAGACACACCCACAAACACACAGACACACAGACTCACACGCATTCACACTCACAATCACCCGGTCACACACACTCACACACCTACTCACACAAACACAGACACACACGCACTAACACTGAAACAATGTCAAACACACTCGCACACCTACACACACAAACAAACCAACACACAAACACAGGCTCACATGCAATCACAAACACACTCACAAATAGTCACACACTCTCACCTGCACACACAGACACACTCACACCCACTCAGACAAAAACACTCACACACAGTCACACACTCGTATACACACTCTGTCCCACTAACACACCTACACACACACAAACAAACGCATCATCAAACACACACACTCACATACAGAAATCACACAGGCACTCAGACACTCCTACACTCACACACACTGTCACACACACTCACAAACACACGCAATCACATAGATTTCGGCACAATCACACACCTACACACACAGACTCACTCACACACATTCTCACACACAATCACACACACACACAATCACCCAATCGTATACACATTCACACACTCACTCCCACTCACACAACTACACACACACACACTCACAGTCACATGCACTCACACCCACACTAAAACTGTCAGACACACACACCTGCACACAGACGTTCAGAAACTCAACCACAAACACAATCACACACAATAACACACTTGTACACACACTCCCACTCTCACTCCCACTCATACTTACACACACACACACTCACACACACACATATATTAACCACAAAGTCCCTCAAAAAGAAACACCTACACTCAAACGCTCACACACACTCTCACAAACCCACACAAAATCACGAAGACTGAGACACTGTTTAACACAATCACACACATACACACAGACACATTCACTCCCATTCTCACACACAATCACAAAAACTCAGACACAATCACACACCCGTATACACACTCACACACACACAAACACTCACACAACTACACTCTCACAAACACACTCACACATTCACACACCTACACACAGAAGCACCCACATTCTCACACACATTTGCACACACACAATTACGCACCTACACATAGACACACACACATATAGGCACACACACATACTCACAATCACACATATTCACACACAATCGCACACTTATATACACACTCACACAATCAGTCCCACTCACACAACTAGAATTTCACAAAGAAACACACTCACACCCACACACATTCCCACTCACACACTCACACACTGCTACACTCACACATCTACACACACAGAGCCACCAACACACAATCACAGAATGTCACAAACACACACACTCACACCCTGCCACAAGCTCTCGCACACCTACTCACACACCAACACTCACAGACTCACATGCACTCACACACACTCACACAATGTCACACACACACTCACACAATGTCACACACACACTCACACACCTACACACAGAAACACCCACATATTCAGACTGTCAGGCAACACACATGCAAACACACTGTCACCCACTCATATACACATTCACACACTCACTCCCACTCACACAACTACACATGCACACTCTCACACTCACATGCACTCACACCCACACTAAAACCGTCAGACACACACACCTGCACACAGACGCTCAGACACTCAACCACAAACACAATCACACACAATAACACACTCGTACACTCAGTCCCACTCTCACTCCCACTCACACTTACACACACACACTCACACACACACACATATAATAACCACAAAGGCCCTCAAAAAGACAAACCTTCACTCAAACGCTCACACACACTCTCACACACCCACACAAAATCACGAAGACTGAGACACTGTTTAACACACTCACACACATACACACAGACACATTCACTCACATTTTCACACAAAATCACAAAAACTCAAACACAATCACACACCCGTATACACACTCACACACACAAACACTCACACAACTACACTCTCACAAACACACTCACACATTCACACACGTACACACAGAATCACCCACATTTTCACACACAACTGCACACACACAATTACGCACCTACACATAGACGCACACACATATAGGCACACACACATAATCACACACAATCACACACACTCCCACACAATCACACAGTTATATACACACTCACACATTCACTCCCACTCACACAAAAATTTCACAAAGAAACACACTCACACCAACACACACTCACAGACCCATTCGCACTCACACACTCACACACTGCTGCACTCACTCATCTACACACACAGAGACACCAACACACATTCTCAGAATGTCTCAAACACACACTCTCACACACTGCCACAACTCTCGCACACCTACTCACGCACCAACACACACAGATACACATGCACTCACACACACACTCACACAATGTCACACACACACTCACACACCTACACACAGAAACACCCACATATTCAGACTGTCAGGCACACACATGCACACACACTGTCACCCACTCATATACACATTCACTCACTCACTCCCACTCACACACCTGCACTCTCACAAACACCCAAACACACTCTCACCGTTACTCACAGACACACACACACTCAGACAGAAATGCACTCCCTCATAGACTCAAACAATGTCACACACAGACCTAAATAAAAACACACTCACACACACACAAACACAATGACACACTCATATAAATACTCACACACTCATTCCCAATCACACTTACACTCTCACAAACTCACACACACACAGACACATGAGCACTCACGCACATTGACACAGTGCCATAAACAGTCACACACCTACACACATGTAGACACACCCACAAACACACAGACACACAGACTCACACGCATTCACACTCACAATCACTCGGACACACACACTCACACACCTACTCACACAAACACTTACAGACACACACGCAATAACACTGAAACACTGTCAAACACACTCGCACACCTAAACACACAAACAAACCAACACACAAACACAGGCTCAAATGCAATCACAAACACGATCACAAATAGTGACACACTCTCACCTGCACACACAGACACACTCACACCCACTCACAGACAAAAACACTCACACACAATCACACTCTCGTATACACACTCACTCCCACTAACACACCTGCACACACACAAACAAACGCATCATCAAACACACACACACTCACATACAGAAATCACACAGGCACTCAGACACTCCTACACTCACACACACTGTCACACACACTCACAAACACACGCAATCACACAGATTTCGGCACAATCACACACCTACCCACACAGACTCACTCACACACATTCTCACACACAATCACACACACACACAATCACCCAATCGTATACACATTCACACACTCACTCTCACTCACACAACAACACACACACACTCTCACAGTCACATGCACTCACACCCACCCTAAAACTCTCAGACACTCACACCTGCACACAGACGCTCAGAAACTCAACCACAAACACAATCACACACAATAACACACTCGTACACACACTCCCACTCTCACTCACACTCACACTTACACACACACACACACACTCACACACACACATATATTAACCACAAAGGCCCTCAAAAAGAAACACCTACACTCAAACGCTCACACACACTCTCACACACCCACACAAAATCACGAAGACTGAGACACTGTTTCACACACTCACACACTGTTTCACACACTCACACACATACACACAGACACTTTCACTCACATTCTCACACACAATCACAAAACTCAGACACAATCACACACCCGTATACACACTCACACACACACAAACACTCACACAATTACACTCTCACAAACACACTCACACATTCCCACACCTACACACAGAAACAACCACATTCTCACACACAATTGCACACACACATTTACACACCTACACATAGACACACACATATATGCAAACACACATACTCACACACAATCACACACTCTCACACACACTCGCACACATATACACACTCACACAATCACTCCCACTCAAACAACTGAAATTTCACAAAGAAACACACTCACACCCACACACACTCACAGACTCATTCGCACTCACACACTGCTGCACTCACTCATCTACACACACAGAGACACCAACACACATTCACAGAATGTCACAAATACACACACTCACACACTGCCACAAGCTCTCGCACACCTACTCACACACCAACACACACAGATTCACATGCACTCACACACACACTCACACAATGTCACACACACACTCACACACCTACACACAGAAACACAAACATTTTCAGACTGTCAGGCACAAACATGCACACACACAGTCACCCACTCATATACACATTCACTCACTCACTCCCACTCACACACCTGCACTCTCACAAACACCCTAACACACTCTCACCCTTACTCACAGACACACACACACTCAGACAGAAATGCACTCCCACATAGACCCACACAATGTCACACACAGACCTAAACAAAAACACACTCACACACACACAAACACAATGACACACACACATATACATACTCACACACTCATTCGCAATCACACTTACACTCTCACAAACTCACACACACACACAGACACATGAGCACTCACGCACATTGACACAGTGCCATAAACAGTCACACACCTACACACATGTAGACACACCCACAAACACACAGACACACAGACTCACACGCATTCACACTCACAATCACCCGGTCACACACACTCACACACCTACTCACACAAACACTTACAGACACACACGCACTAACACTGAAACACTGTCAAACACACTCGCACACCTACACACACAAACAAACCAACACACAAACACAGGCTCACATGCAATCACAAACACACTCACAAATAGTCACACACTCTCACCTGCACACACAGACACACTCACACCCACTCAGACAAAAACACTCACACACAATCACACACTCGTATACACACTCTCTCCCACTAACACACCTACACACACACAAACAAACGCATCATCAAACACACATACACTCATATGCAGAAATCACACAGGCACTCAGACACTCCTACACTCACACACACTGTCACACACACTCACAAACACACGCAATCACACAGATTTCGGCACAATCACACAACTACACACACAGACTCACTCACACACATTCTCACACACAATCACCCAATCGTATACACATTCACACACTCACTCCCACTCACACAACTACACACACACACTCACAGAGTCACATGCACTCACACCCACACTAAAACGGTCAGACCCACACACCTGCACACAAAGACTCTCAGAAACTCAACCACAAACACAATCACACACAATAACACACTCGTACACACACTCCCACTCTCACTCACACTCACACTTACACACACACACACACGCCCACACACAAATATATTAACCACAAAGGCCCTCATAAAGAAACACCTACACTCAAACGCTCACACACACTCTCACACACCCACACAAAATCACGAAGACTGAGACACTGTTTCACACACTCACACACATACACACAGACACATTCACTCACATTCTCACACACAATCACAAAAACTCAGACACAATCACACACCCGTATACACACTCACACACACACAAACACTCACACAACTACACTCTCACAAACACACTCACACATTCACACACCTACACACTGAAGCACCCACATTCTCACACACATTTGCACACACACAATTACGCACCTACACATAGACACACACACATGTAGGCACACACACATACTCACACACAATCACACACACTCACACACAATCGCACACTTATATACACACTCACACAATCACTCCCACTCACACAACTAGAATTTCACAAAGAAACACACTCACACCCACACACACTCACAGACACATTCCCAATCACACACTCACACACTGCTGCACTCACACATCAACACACACAGAGACACCAACACACAATCACAGAATGTCACAAACACACACACTCACACACTGCCACAAGCTCTCGCACACCTACTCACACACAAACACACACAGATTCACATGCACTCACACACACTCACACAATGTCACACACACACTCACACACCTACACACAGATACACCCACATATTCAGACTGTCAGGCAACACACATGCAAACACACAGTCACCCACTCATATACACATACACTCACTCACTCCCACTCACACCCCTGCACTCTCACAAACACCCTAACACACTCTCACACTTACACACAGACACACACACACTCAGGCAGAAATGCACTCCCACATAGACTCACACAATGTCACACACACACCTAAACAAAAACACACTCACACACACACAAACACAATGACACACTCATATACACACTCACACACTCATTCCCAATCACACCTACACTCTCACAATCTCACACACACACACAGACACATGAGCACTCACGCACATTGACACAGTGCCATAAACAGTCACACACCTACACACAGGTAGACACACCCACAAACACACAGACACACAGACTCACACGCATTCACACACACAATCACCCGGTCACACACACTCACACACCTACTCACACAAACACTTACAGACACACACGCAATAACACTGAAACACTGCCAAACACACTCGCACACCTACACACACAAACAAACCAACACACAAACACAGGCTCACATGCAATCACACACACACTCACAAATAGTGACACACTCTCACCTGCACACACAGACACACTCACACCCACTCACAGACAAAAACACTCACACACAATCACACACTCGTATACACACTCTCTCCCACTAACACACCTACTCACACACAAACAAAGGCATCATCAAACACACACACACTCACATACAGAAATCACACAGGCACTCAGACACTCCTACACTCACACACACTGTCCCACACCCTCACAAACACACACAATCACACAGACGTCGGCACAATCACACACCTACACACACAGACTCACTCACACACATTCTCACACACACTCACACCCACAGTCACCCAATCGTATACACATTCAGACACACACTCCCACTCACACAACTACACACACACACTCTCACAGAGTCACATGCACTCACACCCACACTAAAACCGTCAGACACACACACCTGCACACAAAGACGCTCAGAAACAAACCAACAAACACAATCACACACAATAACACACTCGTACACACACTCCCACTCTCACTCCCACTCCCACTTACACACACACACTCACACACACACATATATTAACAACAATAGCCCTCAAAAAGAAACACCTACACTCAAACGCTCACACACACTCTCACACACCCACACAAATTCACGAAGACTGAGACACTGTTTCACACACTCACACACATACACACAGACACGTTTACTCACATTCTCACAAACAATCACAAAATCTCAGACACAATCACACACCCGTATTCTCACTCACACACACACAAACACTCACACAACTACACTCTCACAAACACACTCACACATTCACACACCTACACACAGAAACAAACACATTCACACAAACAATTGCACACACACAATTACGCTCCTATACATAGACACACACACATATAGGCACACACACATACTCACACACAATCACACACACTCACACACAATCGCACACTTATATACTCACTCACACAATCACTCCCACTCACACAAATGAAATTTCTCAAAGAAACACACTCACACCCACACACACTCACAGACTCATTCGCACTCACACACTCACACACTGCTGCACTCACTCATCTACACACACAGAGACACCAACACACATTCTCAGAATGTCTCAAACACACACTCTCACTCACTGCCACAAGCTCTCGCACACCTACTCACACACCAACACACACAGATTCACTTGCACTCACACACACACTCACACAATGTCACACACACACTCACACACCTACACACAGAAACACCCACATATTCAGACTGTCAGGCACACACATGCACACACACACAGTCACCCACTCATATACACATTCACTCTCTCACTCCCACTCACACACCTGCACTCTCACAAACACCCTAACACACTCTCACCCTTACTCACAGACACACACACACTCAGACAGAAATGCACTCCCACATAGACCCACACAATGTCACACACAGACCTAAACAAAAACACACTCACACACACACAAACACAATGACACACACACATATACATATTCACACACTCATTCCCAATCACACTTACACTCTCACAAACTCACACACACACACAGACACATGAGCACTCACGCACATTGACACAGTGCCATAAACAGTCACACACCTACACACATGTAGACACACCCACAAACACACAGACACACAGACTCACACGCATTCACACTCACAATCACCCGGTCACACACACTCACACACCTACTCACACAAACACAGACACACACGCACTAACACTGAAACAATGTCAAACACACTCGCACACCTACACACACAAACAAACCAACACACAAACACAGGCTCACATGCAATCACAAACACACTCACAAATAGTCACACACTCTCACCTGCACACACAGACACACTCACACCCACTCAGACAAAAACACTCACACACAGTCACACACTCGTATACACACTCTGTCCCACTAACACACCTACACACACACAAACAAACGCATCATCAAACACACACACTCACATACAGAAATCACACAGGCACTCAGACACTCCTACACTCACACACACTGTCACACACACTCACAAACACACGCAATCACATAGATTTCGGCACAATCACACACCTACACACACAGACTCACTCACACACATTCTCACACACAATCACACACACACACAATCACCCAATCGTATACACATTCACACACTCACTCCCACTCACACAACTACACACACACACACTCACAGTCACATGCACTCACACCCACACTAAAACTGTCAGACACACACACCTGCACACAGACGTTCAGAAACTCAACCACAAACACAATCACACACAATAACACACTTGTACACACACTCCCACTCTCACTCCCACTCATACTTACACACACACACACTCACACACACACATATATTAACCACAAAGTCCCTCAAAAAGAAACACCTACACTCAAACGCTCACACACACTCTCACAAACCCACACAAAATCACGAAGACTGAGACACTGTTTAACACAATCACACACATACACACAGACACATTCACTCCCATTCTCACACACAATCACAAAAACTCAGACACAATCACACACCCGTATACACACTCACACACACACAAACACTCACACAACTACACTCTCACAAACACACTCACACATTCACACACCTACACACAGAAGCACCCACATTCTCACACACATTTGCACACACACAATTACGCACCTACACATAGACACACACACATATAGGCACACACACATACTCACAATCACACATATTCACACACAATCGCACACTTATATACACACTCACACAATCAGTCCCACTCACACAACTAGAATTTCACAAAGAAACACACTCACACCCACACACATTCCCACTCACACACTCACACACTGCTACACTCACACATCTACACACACAGAGCCACCAACACACAATCACAGAATGTCACAAACACACACACTCACACCCTGCCACAAGCTCTCGCACACCTACTCACACACCAACACTCACAGACTCACATGCACTCACACACACTCACACAATGTCACACACACACTCACACAATGTCACACACACACTCACACACCTACACACAGAAACACCCACATATTCAGACTGTCAGGCAACACACATGCAAACACACTGTCACCCACTCATATACACATTCACACACTCACTCCCACTCACACAACTACACATGCACACTCTCACACTCACATGCACTCACACCCACACTAAAACCGTCAGACACACACACCTGCACACAGACGCTCAGACACTCAACCACAAACACAATCACACACAATAACACACTCGTACACTCAGTCCCACTCTCACTCCCACTCACACTTACACACACACACTCACACACACACACATATAATAACCACAAAGGCCCTCAAAAAGACAAACCTTCACTCAAACGCTCACACACACTCTCACACACCCACACAAAATCACGAAGACTGAGACACTGTTTAACACACTCACACACATACACACAGACACATTCACTCACATTTTCACACAAAATCACAAAAACTCAAACACAATCACACACCCGTATACACACTCACACACACAAACACTCACACAACTACACTCTCACAAACACACTCACACATTCACACACGTACACACAGAATCACCCACATTTTCACACACAACTGCACACACACAATTACGCACCTACACATAGACGCACACACATATAGGCACACACACATAATCACACACAATCACACACACTCCCACACAATCACACAGTTATATACACACTCACACATTCACTCCCACTCACACAAAAATTTCACAAAGAAACACACTCACACCAACACACACTCACAGACCCATTCGCACTCACACACTCACACACTGCTGCACTCACTCATCTACACACACAGAGACACCAACACACATTCTCAGAATGTCTCAAACACACACTCTCACACACTGCCACAACTCTCGCACACCTACTCACGCACCAACACACACAGATACACATGCACTCACACACACACTCACACAATGTCACACACACACTCACACACCTACACACAGAAACACCCACATATTCAGACTGTCAGGCACACACATGCACACACACTGTCACCCACTCATATACACATTCACTCACTCACTCCCACTCACACACCTGCACTCTCACAAACACCCAAACACACTCTCACCGTTACTCACAGACACACACACACTCAGACAGAAATGCACTCCCTCATAGACTCAAACAATGTCACACACAGACCTAAATAAAAACACACTCACACACACACAAACACAATGACACACTCATATAAATACTCACACACTCATTCCCAATCACACTTACACTCTCACAAACTCACACACACACAGACACATGAGCACTCACGCACATTGACACAGTGCCATAAACAGTCACACACCTACACACATGTAGACACACCCACAAACACACAGACACACAGACTCACACGCATTCACACTCACAATCACTCGGACACACACACTCACACACCTACTCACACAAACACTTACAGACACACACGCAATAACACTGAAACACTGTCAAACACACTCGCACACCTAAACACACAAACAAACCAACACACAAACACAGGCTCAAATGCAATCACAAACACGATCACAAATAGTGACACACTCTCACCTGCACACACAGACACACTCACACCCACTCACAGACAAAAACACTCACACACAATCACACTCTCGTATACACACTCACTCCCACTAACACACCTGCACACACACAAACAAACGCATCATCAAACACACACACACTCACATACAGAAATCACACAGGCACTCAGACACTCCTACACTCACACACACTGTCACACACACTCACAAACACACGCAATCACACAGATTTCGGCACAATCACACACCTACCCACACAGACTCACTCACACACATTCTCACACACAATCACACACACACACAATCACCCAATCGTATACACATTCACACACTCACTCTCACTCACACAACAACACACACACACTCTCACAGTCACATGCACTCACACCCACCCTAAAACTCTCAGACACTCACACCTGCACACAGACGCTCAGAAACTCAACCACAAACACAATCACACACAATAACACACTCGTACACACACTCCCACTCTCACTCACACTCACACTTACACACACACACACTCACACACACACATATATTAACCACAAAGGCCCTCAAAAAGAAACACCTACACTCAAACGCTCACACACACTCTCACACACCCACACAAAATCACGAAGACTGAGACACTGTTTCACACACTCACACACTGTTTCACACACTCACACACATACACACAGACACTTTCACTCACATTCTCACACACAATCACAAAACTCAGACACAATCACACACCCGTATACACACTCACACACACACAAACACTCACACAATTACACTCTCACAAACACACTCACACATTCCCACACCTACACACAGAAACAACCACATTCTCACACACAATTGCACACACACATTTACACACCTACACATAGACACACACATATATGCAAACACACATACTCACACACAATCACACACTCTCACACACACTCGCACACATATACACACTCACACAATCACTCCCACTCAAACAACTGAAATTTCACAAAGAAACACACTCACACCCACACACACTCACAGACTCATTTGCACTCACACACTCCTGCACTCACTCATCTACACACAGAGACACCAACACACATTCACAGAATGTCACAAATACACACACTCACACACTGCCACAAGGTCTCGCACACCTACTCACACACCAACACACACAGATTCATATGCACTCACACACACTCACACAATGTCACACACACTCACACAATGTCACACACACACTCACACACCTACACACAGAAACACCCACATATTCAGACTGTCAGGCACATACATGCACACACACACAGTCACCCACTCATATACATATTCACTCACTCACTCCCACTCACACACCTGCACTCTCACAAACACCCTAACACACTTACACACAGACACACACACACTGAGACAGAAATGCACTCCCACATAGACTCACACAATGTCACACACACACCTAAACAAAAACACACTCACTAACACACACAAACACAATGACACACTCATATACACACTCACACACTCATTCCAAATCACACCTACACACTCACAAACTCACACACACACACAAACACAAGAGCACTCACGCACATTGACACAGTGCCATAAACAGTCACACACCTACACACATATAGACACAATTCACAAACACACAGACACACAGAATCACACGCACTCACACACACAATCACACTGTCACACACACTCACACATCTACTCACACAAACACTTACAGACACACACGCACTAACACTCACTCAAACACTGTCAAACACACTCGCACACCTACACACACAAACAAAACAACACACAAACACAGGCTCACATACAATCACACACACACTCACAAATAGTCACACACTCTCACCTGCACTCTCAGACACACTCACACCCACTCACAGACAAAAACACTGACACACAATCACAGAGTCGTATACACACTCTCTCCCACTAACACACCTACACACACACTAACAAACGCATCATCAAACACACACACACATACAGAAATCACACAGGCACTCAGACACTCCTACACTCACACACACTGTCACACACACTCACAAACACACGCAATCACACAGATTTCGGCACAATCACACACCTACACACACAGACTCACTCACACACATTCTCACACACAATCACACACACACAATCACACAATCGTATACACATTCACACACTCACTCCCACTCACACAACTACACACACACACTCACAGAGTCACATGCACTCACACCCACACTAAAACAGTCAGACACACACACCTGCACACAAAGACGCTCAGAAACTCAACCACAAACACAATCACACTCAATAACACACTCGTACACACATTCCCACTCTCACTCCCACTCACACTTACACACACACTCTCACACACACACATATAATAACCACAAAGGCACTCAAAAAGACACACATACACTCAAACGCTCACACACACTCTCACACACCCACACAAAATCACGAAGACTGAGACACTGTTTCACACACTCACACACATACACACAGACACATTCACTCACATTCTCACACACAATCACAAAACTCTGACACAATCACAAACCCGTATACACACTCACACACACACAAACACTCACACAACTACACTCTCACAAACACTCACACATTCACACACCTACACACAGAAACAACCACATCCTCACACACAATTGCACACACACTATTACGCACCTACACATAGACACAAACACATATAGGCACACACACATACTCACACACAATCACACACACTCACACACAATCGCACACTTATATACACACTCACACATTCACTCCCACTCACACAACAAAAATTTCACAAAGAAACACACTCACACCCACACACACTCACAGACCCATTCGCACTCACACACTCACACACTGCTTCACTCACTCATCTACACACACAGAGACACCAACACACATTCTCAGAATGTCTCAGCACACACTCTCACACACTGCCACAAGCTCTCGCACACCTACTCACACACCAACACACACAGATTCACATGCACTCACACACACACTCACACAATGTCACACACACACTCACACACCTACACACAGAAACACCCACATATTCAGACTGTCAGGCACAAACATGCACACACACACAGTCACCCACTCATATACACATTCACTCACTCACTCCCACTCACACCCCTGCACTCTCACAAACACCCTAACACACTCTCAAACTTACACACAGAAACACACACACTCAGACAGAAATGCACTCCCACATAGACTCACAAAATGTCACACACACACCTAAACAAAAACACACTCACACACACACAAACACAATGACACACTCCTATACATACTCACACACTCATTCCCAATCACACTTACACTCTCACAAACTCACACACACACACAGACATGAGCACTCACGCACATTGACACAGTGCCATAAACAGTCACACACCTACACACATGTAGACACACCCACAAACACACAGACACACAGACTCACACGCATTCACACTCACAATCACCCGGTCCCACACACTCACACACCTGCTCACACAAACACATACAGACACACACGCAATAACACTGAAACACTGTCAAACACACTCGCACACCTACACACACAAACAAACCAACACACAAACACAGGCTCACATGCAATCACAAACACACTCACAAATAGTGACACACTCTCACCTGCACACACAGACACACTCACACCCACTCACAGACAAAAACACTCACACACAATCACACACTCGTATACACACTCTCTCCCACTAACACACCTACACACACACAAAGAAATGCATCATCAAACTCACACACACTCACATACAGAAATCACACAGGCACTCAGACACTCCTACACTCACACACACTGTCACACACACTCACAAACACACGCAATCACAGATTTCTGCACAATCACACACCTACACACACAGACTCACTCACACACATTCTCACACACAATCACACACACACACAATCACCCAATCGTGTACACATTCACACACTCACTCCCACTCACACAACTACACACACACACTCTCACAGTCACATGCACTCACACCCACACTAAAACCGTCAGACACACACACCTGCACACAAAGAAGCTCAGAAACTCACCCACAAACACAATCACACACAATAACACACTTGTACACACACCCCCACTCTCACTCCCTCTCATACTTACACACACACACTCACACACACACATATATTAACCAAAAAGGCCCTCAAAAAGAAACACCTACACTCAAACGATCACACACACTCTCACACACCCACACAAAATCACGAAGACTGAGACACTGTTTCACACATTTACACACATACACACAGACACATTCACTCACATTCTCACACACAATCACAAAAACTCAGACACAATCACACACCCGTATACACACTCACACACACACAAACACTCACACAACTTCACTCTAACATACACACTCACACATTCAGACATTCACACACCTACACACACAATCACCCACATTCTCACACACACAATTACGCACCTACACATAGACACCCAAACATATAGACACACACACATACACACAATCACACACAATCACTCACAATCGCACACTTATATACCCACTCACACAATCACTCCCACTCACACAACTAGAATTTCACAAAGAAACACACTCACACCCACACACACTCACAGACACATTCCCAGTCAAACACTCACACACTGCTGCACTCACACATCTACACACACAGAGACACCAACACACAATCACAGAATGTCACAAACACACACACTCACACACTGCCACATGCTCTCACACACCTACTCACCCACCAACACACAGCTTCATATACACTCACACACACTCACACAATGTCACACACACACTCACACAATGTCACACACACACTCACACACCTACACTCAGAAACACCCACATATTCAGACTGTCAGGCTCACACATGCACACACACACAGTCACCCACTTATATACACATTCACTCACTCACTCTCACTCACACACCTGCACTCTCACAAACACCCTAACACACTCTCACCCTTACTCACAGACACACACACTCAGACAGTAATGCACTCCCACATAGACCCACACAATGTCACACACAGACCTAAACAAAAACACACTCACACACACACAAACACAATGACACACACACATATACATACTCACACACTCATTCCCAATCACACTTACACTCTCACAAACTCACACACACACACAGACACATGAGCACTCACGCACATTGACACAGTGCCATAAACAATCACACACCTACACACATGTAGACACACCCAAAAACACACAGACACACAGACTCACACGCATTCACACTCACAATCACCCGGTCACACACACTCACACACCTACTCACACAAACACTGACAGACACCCACGCACTAACACTGAAACACTGTCAAACACACTCGCACACCTACACACACAAACAAAACCACACACAAACACAGGCTCACATGCAATCAAACACACACTCACAAATAGTCACACTCTCACCTGCACTCACAGACACACTCACACCCACTCACAGACAAAATCACTCACACACAATCACACACTCGTATACACACTCTCTCCCACTAACACACCTACACACACACTAACAAACGCATCATCAAACACACACACACTCACATACAGAAATCACACAGGCACTCAGACACTCCTACACTCACACACACTGTCACACACACTCACAAACACACGCAATCACACAGATTTCTGCACAAACACACACCTACACACACAGACTCACTCACACACATTCTCACACACAATCACACACACACAATCACCCAATCGTATAAACATTCACACACTCACTCCCACTCACACAACTACACACACACACTCTCACAGAGTCACATGCACTCACACCCACACTAAAACAGTCAGACACACACACCTGCACACAAAGACGCTCAGAAACTCAACCACAAACACAATCACACACAATAACACACTCGTACACACACTCCCACTCTCACTCCCACTCACACTTACACACACACTCACACACACACATATATTAACCACAAAGGCCCTAAAAAAGAAACACCTACACTCAAACGCTCACACACACTCTCACACACCCACACAAAATCACGAAGACTGAGACACTGTTTCACACACTCACACACATACACACAGACACATTCACTCACATTCTCACACACAATCACAAAAACTCAGACACAATCACACACCCGTATACACACTCACACACACACAAACACTCACACAACTACACCCTCACAAACGCACACATTCACACATTCACACACCTACACACACAATCACCCACATTCTCACACACACAATTACGCACCTACACATAGACACCCACACATATAGACACACACACATACAAACAATCACACACAATCACTCACAATCGCACACTTATATACACACTCACACAATCACTCCCACTCACACAACTAGAATTTCACAAAGAAACACACTCACACCCACACACACTCACAGACACATTCCCAATCACACACTCACACACTGCTGCACTCACACATCAACACACACAGAGACACCAACACACAATCACAGAATGTCACAAACACACACACTCACACACTGCCACAAGCTCTCGCACACCTACTCACACACCAACACACACAGATTCACATGCACTCACACACACTCACACAATGTCACACACACACTCACACACCTACACACAGATACACCCACATATTCAGACTGTCAGGTAACACACATGCAAACACACAGTCACCCACTCTTATACACATACACTCACTCACTCCCACTCACACCCCTGCACTCTCACAAACACCCTAACACACTCTCACACTTACACACAGACACACACACACACAGACAGAAATGCACACCCACATAGACTCACACAATGTCACACACACACCTAAACAAAAACACACTCACACACACACCAACACAATGACACACTCATATACACACTCACACACTCATTCCCAATCACAACTACACTCTCACAATCTCACACACACACACAGACACATGAGCACTCACGCACATTGACACAGTGCCTTAAACAGTCACACACCTACACACATGTAGACACACCCACAAACACACAGACACACAGACTCACACGCATTCACACACACAATCACCCGGTCACACACACTCACACACCTACTCACACAAACACTTACAGACACACACGCAATAACACTGAAACACTGCCAAACACACTCGCACACCTACACACACAAACAAACCAACACACAAACACAGGCTCCCATGCAAACACAAACACACTCACAAATAGTGACACAATCTCACCTGCACACACAGACACACTCACACCCACTCACAGACAAAAACACTCACACACAATCACACACTCGTATACACACTCTCTCCCACTAACACACCTACACACACACAAACAAAGGCGTCATCAAACACACACACACTCACATACAGAAATCACACAGGCACTCAGACACTCCTACACTCACACACACTGTCCCACACCCTCACAAACACACACAATCACACAGACGTCGGCACAATCACACACCTACACACACAGAATAACTCACACACCTTCTCACACACACTCACACACACCCACAGTCACCCAATCTTATACACATTCACACACTCACTCCCACTCACACAACTACACACACACACTCTCACAGAGTCACATGCACTCACACCCACACTAAAACCGTCAGACACACACACCTGCACACAAAGACGCTCAGAAACAAACCCACAAACACAATCACACACAATAACACACTCGTACACACACTCCCACTCTCACTCCCACTCCCACTTACACACACACACACTCACACACACACACATATTAACCACAATAGCCCTCAAAAAGAAACACCTACACTCAAACGCTCACACACACTCTCACACACCCACACAAATTCACGAAGACTGAGACACTGTTTCACACACTCACACACATACACACAGACACGTTCACTCACATTCTCACAAACAATCACAAAATCTCAGACACAATCACACACCCGTATACACACTCACACACACACAAACACTCACACAACTACACTCTCACAAACACACTCACACATTCACACACCTACACACAGAAACAACCACATTCACACAAACAATTGCACACACACAATTACGCTCCTACACGTAGACACACACACATATAGGCACACAATCATACTCACACACAATCACACACACTCACACACAATCGCACACTTATATACACACTCACACAATCACTCCCACTCACACAAATGAAATTTCACAAAGAAACACACTCACACCCACACACACTCACAGACTCATTCGCACTCACACACTCACACACTGCTGCACTCACTCAACTACACACACAGAGACACCAACACACATTCTCAGAATGTCTCAAACACACACTCTCACACACTGCCACAAGCACTCGCACACCTACTCACACACCAACACACACAGATTCACATGCACTCACACACACACTCACACAATGTCACACACACACTCACACACCTACACACAGAAACACCCACATATTCACACTGTCAGGCACAAACATGCACACACACACAGTCACCCACTCATATACACATTCACTCACTCACTCCCACTCACACACCTGCACTCTCACAAACACCCTAACACACTCTCACCCTTACTCACAGACACACACACACTCAGACAGAAATGCACTCCCACATAGACCCACACAATGTCACACACAGACCTAAACAAAAACACACTCACACACACACAAACACAATGACACACACACATATACATATTCACACACTCATTCCCAATCACACTTACACTCTCACAAACTCACACACACACACAGACACATGAGCACTCACGCACATTGACACAGTGCCATAAAGAGTCACACACCTACACACATGTAGACACACCCACAAACACACAGACACACAGACTCACACGCATTCACACTCACAATCACCCGGTCACACACACTCACACACCTACTCACACAAACACAGACACACACGCACTAACTCTGAAACACTGTCAAACACACTCGCACTCCTACACACTCAAACAAACCAACACACAAACACAGGCTCACATGCAATCACAAACACACTCACAAATAGTCACACACTCTCACCTGCACACACAGACACACTCACACCCACTCAGACAAAAACACTCACACACAATCACACACTCGTATACACACTCTCTCCCACTAACACACCTACACACACACAAACAAACGCATCATCAAACACACATACACTCACATGCAGAAATCACACAGGCACTCAGACACTCCTACACTCACACACACTGTCACACACACTCACAAACACACGCAATCACACAGATTTCGGCACAATCACACACCTACACACACAGACTCACTCACACACATTCTCACACACAATCACACACACACACAATCACCCAATCGTATACACATTCACACACTCACTCCCACTCACACAACTACACACACACACTCTCACAGTCACATGCACTCACACCCACACTAAAACTGTCAGACACACACACCTGCACACCGACGCTCAGAAACTCAACCACAAACACAATCACACACAATAACACACTTGTACACACACTCCCACTCTCACTCCCACTCATACTTACACACACACACACTCACACACACACATATATTAACCACAAAGTCCCTCAAAAAGAAATACCTACACTCAAACGCTCACACACACTCTCACAAACCCACACTAAATCACGAAGACTGAGACACTGTTTAACACACTCACACACATACACACAGACACATTCACTCCCATTCTCACACCCAATCACAAAAACTCAGACACAATCACACACCCGTATACACACTCACACACACACAAACACTCACACAACTACACTCTCACAAACACACTCACACATTCACACACCTACACACAGAAGCACCCACATTCTCACACACATTTGCACACACACAATTACGCACCTACACATAGACACACACACATACTCACACACAACCACACACACTCACACACAAACGCCCACTTATATACACACTCACACAATCACTCCCACTCACACAACTAGAATTTCACAAAGAAACACACTCACACCCACACACATTCCCACTCACACACTCACACACTGCTGCACTCACACATCTACACACACAGAGCCACCAACACACAATCACAGAATGTCACAAACACACACACTCACACACTGCCACAAGCTCTCGCACACCTACTCACACACCAACACTCACAGATTCACATGCACTCACACACACTCACACAATGTCACACACACACTCACACACCTACACACAGAAACACCCACATATTCAGACTGTCAGGCAACACACATGCAAACACACTGTCACCCACTCATATACACATTCACTCACTCACTCCCACTCACACACCTGCACTCTCACAAACACCCTAACACAGTCTCACATTTACACACAGACACACACACACTCAGACAGAAATGCACTCCCACATAGACTCACACAATGTCAAACACACACCTAAACAAAAACACACTCACACACACACAAACACAATGACACACTCATATACACACTCACACACTCATTCCCAATCTCACCTACACTCTCACAAACTCACACACACGCAGACACATGCGCAATCACGCACATTGACACAGTGCTATAAACAGTCACACACCTACACACATATAGACACACCCACAAACACACAGACACACAGAGTCACACGCATTCACACACACAATCACACTGTCACACACACACACACCTAATCACACAAACACTTACAGACACACACGCACTAACACTCAAACACTGTCAAACACACTCGCACACCAACACACAAACAAAACAGCACACAAAAACAGTCTCACATGCAATCACAAACACACTCACAAATAGTCACACACTCACCTGCACTCACAGACACACTCACACCCACTCACAGACAAAAACACTCACACACAATCACACACTCGTATACACACTCTCTCCCACTAACACACCTACACACACAAAAAAACGCATCATCAAACACACACACTCACATACAGAAATCACACAGGCACTCAGACAATCCTACACTCACACACACTGTCACACACACACACAAACACACGCAATCACACAGATTTCGGCACAATCACAAACCTACACACACAGACTCACTCACACACATTCTCACACACAATCACACACACACACAATCACCCAATCGTATACACATTCACACACTCACTCCCACTCACACAACTACACACACACACTCTCACAGTCACATGCACTCACACCCACACTAAAACTGTCAGACACACACACCTGCACACAGACGCTCAGAAACTCAACCACAAACACAATCACACACAATAACACACTCGTACACACACTCCCACTCTCACTCACACTCACACTTACACACACACACACTCACACACACACATATATTAACCACAAAGGCCCTCAAAAAGAAACACCTACACTCAAACGCTCACACACACTCTCACACACCCACACAAAATCACGAAGACTGAGACACTGTTTCACACACTCACACACATACACACAGACACATTCACTCACATTCTCACACACAATCACAAAAACTCCGACACAATCACACACCCGTATACACACTCACACACACACCAACACTCACACAACTACACTCTCACAAACGCACTCACACATTCACACACCTACACACAGAAGCCCCCACATTCTCACACACATTTGTACACACACAATTACGCACCTACACATAGACACACACACATACTCACACACAATCACACACACTCACACACAAACGCCCACTTATATACACACTCACACAATCACTCCCACTCACACAACTAGAATTTCAAAAAGTAACACACTCACACCCACACACACTCACAGACACATTCCCACTCACACACTCACACACTGCTGCACTCACACATCTACACACACCGAGACACCAACACACAATCAGAGAATGTCACAAACACACACACTCACACACTGCCACAAGCTCTCGCACACCTACTCACACACCAAAACACACAGATTCACATGCACTCACACACACTCACACAATGTCACACACACACTCACACACCTACACACAGAAACACGCACATATTCAGACTGTCAGGCAACACACATGCACACACACACAGTCACCCACTCATATACACATTCACTCACTCACTCCCACTCACACAACTGCACTCATACAAACACCCTAACACACTCTCACACTTACACACAGACACACACACTCAGACAGAAATGCACTCCCACATAGACTCACACAATGTCACACTCAGACCTAAACAAAAACACACTCACACACACACAAACACAATGACACACTCATATACATACTCACACACTCATTCCCAATCACACTGACACTCTCACCAACTCACACACACACACACAGACACATGAGCACTCACGCGCATTGACACAGTGCCATAATCAGTCACACACCTACACACATGTAGACACACCCACAAACACACAGACACACAGACTCACACTCATTCACACACACAATCACCCGGTCACACACACTCTCTCACCTACTCACACAAACACTTACAGACACACACGCAATAACACTGAAACACTGTCAAACACACTTGCACACCTACACACACAAACAAACCAACACACAAACACAGGCTCACATGCAATCACAAACACACTCACAAATCTGACACACTCACACCTGCACACACAGACACACTCACACCCACTCACTGACATAAACACTCACACACAATCACACACTCGTATACACACACTCTCCCACTAACACACCTACACACACAAAAAAAACGCATCATCAAACACACACACACTCACATACAGAAATCACACAGGCACTCAGACACTCCTACACTCACACACACTGTCACACACACTCACAAAAACACGCAATCACATAGATTTCGGCACAATCACACACCTACACACACAGACTCACTCACACACATTCTCACACACAATCACACACACACACAATCACCCAATCGTGTACACATTCACACACACACTCCCACTCACACAACTACACACACACACTCTCAGAGTCTCATGCACTCACACCCACACTAAAACCGTCAGACACACACACCTGCACACAAAGCTCAGAAACTCACCCACAAACACAATCACACACAATAACACACTTTTACACACACTCCCACTCTCACTCACACTCACACTTTCACACACACACTCACACACACACATATATTAACCACAAAGGCCCTCAAAAAGAAACACCTACACTCAAACGCTCACACACACTCTCACACACCCACACAAAATCACGAAGACTGAGACACTGTTTCACACACTCACACACTGTTTCACACACTCACACACATACACACAGACACTTTCACTCACATTCTCACACACAATCACAAAAACTCAGACACAATCACACACCCGTATACACACTCACACACACACAAACACTCACACAATTACACTCTCACAAACACACTCACACATTCCCACACCTACACACAGAAACAACCACATTCTCACACACAATTGCACACACACATTTACACACCTACACATAGACACACACACATATATGCAAACACACATACTCACACACAATCACACACTCTCACACACACTCGCACACATATACACACTCACACAATCACTCCCACTCAAACAACTGAAATTTCACAAAGAAACACACTCACACCCACACACACTCACAGACTCATTTGCACTCACACACTCCTGCACTCACTCATCTACACACACAGAGACACCAACACACATTCACAGAATGTCACAAATACACACACTCACACACTGCCACAAGGTCTCGCACACCTACTCACACACCAACACACACAGATTCATATGCACTCACACACACTCACACAATGTCACACACACTCACACAATGTCACACACACACTCACACACCTACACACAGAAACACCCACATATTCAGACTGTCAGGCACATACATGCACACACACACAGTCACCCACTCATATACATATTCACTCACTCACTCCCACTCACACACCTGCACTCTCACAAACACCCTAACACACTTACACACAGACACACACACACTGAGACAGAAATGCACTCCCACATAGACTCACACAATGTCACACACACACCTAAACAAAAACACACTCACTAACACACACAAACACAATGACACACTCATATACACACTCACACACTCATTCCAAATCACACCTACACACTCACAAACTCACACACACACACAAACACAAGAGCACTCACGCACATTGACACAGTGCCATAAACAGTCACACACCTACACACATATAGACACAATTCACAAACACACAGACACACAGAATCACACGCACTCACACACACAATCACACTGTCACACACACTCACACATCTACTCACACAAACACTTACAGACACACACGCACTAACACTCACTCAAACACTGTCAAACACACTCGCACACCTACACACACAAACAAAACAACACACAAACACAGGCTCACATACAATCACACACACACTCACAAATAGTCACACACTCTCACCTGCACTCACAGACACACTCACACCCACTCACAGACAAAAACACTGACACACAATCACAGAGTTGTATACACACTCTCTCCCACTAACACACCTACACACACACTAACAAACGCATCATCAAACACACACACACATACAGAAATCACACAGGCACTCAGACACTCCTACACTCACACACACTGTCACACACACTCACAAACACACGCAATCACACAGATTTCGGCACAATCACACACCTACACACACAGACTCACTCACACACATTCTCACACACAATCACACACACACAATCACACAATCGTATACACATTCACACACTCACTCCCACTCACACAACTACACACACACACTCACAGAGTCACATGCACTCACACCCACACTAAAACAGTCAGACACACACACCTGCACACAAAGACGCTCAGAAACTCAACCACAAACACAATCACACTCAATAACACACTCGTACACACATTCCCACTCTCACTCCCACTCACACTTACACACACACTCTCACACACACACATATAATAACCACAAAGGCACTCAAAAAGACACACATACACTCAAACGCTCACACACACTCTCACACACCCACACAAAATCACGAAGACTGAGACACTGTTTCACACACTCACACACATACACACAGACACATTCACTCACATTCTCACACACAATCACAAAACTCTGACACAATCACAAACCCGTATACACACTCACACACACACAAACACTCACACAACTACACTCTCACAAACACTCACACATTCACACACCTACACACAGAAACAACCACATCCTCACACACAATTGCACACACACTATTACGCACCTACACATAGACACAAACACATATAGGCACACACACATACTCACACACAATCACACACACTCACACACAATCGCACACTTATATACACACTCACACATTCACTCCCACTCACACAACAAAAATTTCACAAAGAAACACACTCACACCCACACACACTCACAGACCCATTCGCACTCACACACTCACACACTGCTTCACTCACTCATCTACACACACAGAGACACCAACACACATTCTCAGAATGTCTCAGCACACACTCTCACACACTGCCACAAGCTCTCGCACACCTACTCACACACCAACACACACAGATTCACATGCACTCACACACACACTCACACAATGTCACACACACACTCACACACCTACACACAGAAACACCCACATATTCAGACTGTCAGGCACAAACATGCACACACACACAGTCACCCACTCATATACACATTCACTCACTCACTCCCACTCACACCCCTGCACTCTCACAAACACCCTAACACACTCTCAAACTTACACACAGAAACACACACACTCAGACAGAAATGCACTCCCACATAGACTCACAAAATGTCACACACACACCTAAACAAAAACACACTCACACACACACAAACACAATGACACACTCCTATACATACTCACACACTCATTCCCAATCACACTTACACTCTCACAAACTCACACACACACACAGACATGAGCACTCACGCACATTGACACAGTGCCATAAACAGTCACACACCTACACACATGTAGACACACCCACAAACACACAGACACACAGACTCACACGCATTCACACTCACAATCACCCGGTCCCACACACTCACACACCTGCTCACACAAACACATACAGACACACACGCAATAACACTGAAACACTGTCAAACACACTCGCACACCTACACACACAAACAAACCAACACACAAACACAGGCTCACATGCAATCACAAACACACTCACAAATAGTGACACACTCTCACCTGCACACACAGACACACTCACACCCACTCACAGACAAAAACACTCACACACAATCACACACTCGTATACACACTCTCTCCCACTAACACACCTACACACACACAAAGAAATGCATCATCAAACTCACACACACTCACATACAGAAATCACACAGGCACTCAGACACTCCTACACTCACACACACTGTCACACACACTCACAAACACACGCAATCACAGATTTCTGCACAATCACACACCTACACACACAGACTCACTCACACACATTCTCACACACAATCACACACACACACAATCACCCAATCGTGTACACATTCACACACTCACTCCCACTCACACAACTACACACACACACTCTCACAGTCACATGCACTCACACCCACACTAAAACCGTCAGACACACACACCTGCACACAAAGAAGCTCAGAAACTCACCCACAAACACAATCACACACAATAACACACTTGTACACACACCCCCACTCTCACTCCCTCTCATACTTACACACACACACTCACACACACACATATATTAACCAAAAAGGCCCTCAAAAAGAAACACCTACACTCAAACGATCACACACACTCTCACACACCCACACAAAATCACGAAGACTGAGACACTGTTTCACACATTTACACACATACACACAGACACATTCACTCACATTCTCACACACAATCACAAAAACTCAGACACAATCACACACCCGTATACACACTCACACACACACAAACACTCACACAACTTCACTCTAACATACACACTCACACATTCAGACATTCACACACCTACACACACAATCACCCACATTCTCACACACACAATTACGCACCTACACATAGACACCCAAACATATAGACACACACACATACACACAATCACACACAATCACTCACAATCGCACACTTATATACACACTCACACAATCACTCCCACTCACACAACTAGAATTTCACAAAGAAACACACTCACACCCACACACACTCACAGACACATTCCCAGTCAAACACTCACACACTGCTGCACTCACACATCTACACACACAGAGACACCAACACACAATCACAGAATGTCACAAACACACACACTCACACACTGCCACATGCTCTCACACACCTACTCACCCACCAACACACAGCTTCATATACACTCACACACACTCACACAATGTCACACACACACTCACACAATGTCACACACACACTCACACACCTACACTCAGAAACACCCACATATTCAGACTGTCAGGCTCACACATGCACACACACACAGTCACCCACTTATATACACATTCACTCACTCACTCTCACTCACACACCTGCACTCTCACAAACACCCTAACACACTCTCACCCTTACTCACAGACACACACACTCAGACAGTAATGCACTCCCACATAGACCCACACAATGTCACACACAGACCTAAACAAAAACACACTCACACACACACAAACACAATGACACACACACATATACATACTCACACACTCATTCCCAATCACACTTACACTCTCACAAACTCACACACACACACAGACACATGAGCACTCACGCACATTGACACAGTGCCATAAACAATCACACACCTACACACATGTAGACACACCCAAAAACACACAGACACACAGACTCACACGCATTCACACTCACAATCACCCGGTCACACACACTCACACACCTACTCACACAAACACTGACAGACACCCACGCACTAACACTGAAACACTGTCAAACACACTCGCACACCTACACACACAAACAAAACCACACACAAACACAGGCTCACATGCAATCAAACACACACTCACAAATAGTCACACTCTCACCTGCACTCACAGACACACTCACACCCACTCACAGACAAAATCACTCACACACAATCACACACTCGTATACACACTCTCTCCCACTAACACACCTACACACACACTAACAAACGCATCATCAAACACACACACACTCACATACAGAAATCACACAGGCACTCAGACACTCCTACACTCACACACACTGTCACACACACTCACAAACACACGCAATCACACAGATTTCTGCACAAACACACACCTACACACACAGACTCACTCACACACATTCTCACACACAATCACACACACACAATCACCCAATCGTATAAACATTCACACACTCACTCCCACTCACACAACTACACACACACACTCTCACAGAGTCACATGCACTCACACCCACACTAAAACAGTCAGACACACACACCTGCACACAAAGACGCTCAGAAACTCAACCACAAACACAATCACACACAATAACACACTCGTACACACACTCCCACTCTCACTCCCACTCACACTTACACACACACTCACACACACACATATATTAACCACAAAGGCCCTAAAAAAGAAACACCTACACTCAAACGCTCACACACACTCTCACACACCCACACAAAATCACGAAGACTGAGACACTGTTTCACACACTCACACACATACACACAGACACATTCACTCACATTCTCACACACAATCACAAAAACTCAGACACAATCACACACCCGTATACACACTCACACACACACAAACACTCACACAACTACACCCTCACAAACGCACACATTCACACATTCACACACCTACACACACAATCACCCACATTCTCACACACACAATTACGCACCTACACATAGACACCCACACATATAGACACACACACATACAAACAATCACACACAATCACTCACAATCGCACACTTATATACACACTCACACAATCACTCCCACTCACACAACTAGAATTTCACAAAGAAACACACTCACACCCACACACACTCACAGACACATTCCCAATCACACACTCACACACTGCTGCACTCACACATCAACACACACAGAGACACCAACACACAATCACAGAATGTCACAAACACACACACTCACACACTGCCACAAGCTCTCGCACACCTACTCACACACCAACACACACAGATTCACATGCACTCACACACACTCACACAATGTCACACACACACTCACACACCTACACACAGATACACCCACATATTCAGACTGTCAGGTAACACACATGCAAACACACAGTCACCCACTCTTATACACATACACTCACTCACTCCCACTCACACCCCTGCACTCTCACAAACACCCTAACACACTCTCACACTTACACACAGACACACACACACACAGACAGAAATGCACACCCACATAGACTCACACAATGTCACACACACACCTAAACAAAAACACACTCACACACACACCAACACAATGACACACTCATATACACACTCACACACTCATTCCCAATCACAACTACACTCTCACAATCTCACACACACACACAGACACATGAGCACTCACGCACATTGACACAGTGCCTTAAACAGTCACACACCTACACACATGTAGACACACCCACAAACACACAGACACACAGACTCACACGCATTCACACACACAATCACCCGGTCACACACACTCACACACCTACTCACACAAACACTTACAGACACACACGCAATAACACTGAAACACTGCCAAACACACTCGCACACCTACACACACAAACAAACCAACACACAAACACAGGCTCCCATGCAAACACAAACACACTCACAAATAGTGACACAATCTCACCTGCACACACAGACACACTCACACCCACTCACAGACAAAAACACTCACACACAATCACACACTCGTATACACACTCTCTCCCACTAACACACCTACACACACACAAACAAAGGCGTCATCAAACACACACACACTCACATACAGAAATCACACAGGCACTCAGACACTCCTACACTCACACACACTGTCCCACACCCTCACAAACACACACAATCACACAGACGTCGGCACAATCACACACCTACACACACAGAATAACTCACACACCTTCTCACACACACTCACACACACCCACAGTCACCCAATCTTATACACATTCACACACTCACTCCCACTCACACAACTACACACACACACTCTCACAGAGTCACATGCACTCACACCCACACTAAAACCGTCAGACACACACACCTGCACACAAAGACGCTCAGAAACAAACCCACAAACACAATCACACACAATAACACACTCGTACACACACTCCCACTCTCACTCCCACTCCCACTTACACACACACACACTCACACACACACACATATTAACCACAATAGCCCTCAAAAAGAAACACCTACACTCAAACGCTCACACACACTCTCACACACCCACACAAATTCACGAAGACTGAGACACTGTTTCACACACTCACACACATACACACAGACACGTTCACTCACATTCTCACAAACAATCACAAAATCTCAGACACAATCACACACCCGTATACACACTCACACACACACAAACACTCACACAACTACACTCTCACAAACACACTCACACATTCACACACCTACACACAGAAACAACCACATTCACACAAACAATTGCACACACACAATTACGCTCCTACACGTAGACACACACACATATAGGCACACAATCATACTCACACACAATCACACACACTCACACACAATCGCACACTTATATACACACTCACACAATCACTCCCACTCACACAAATGAAATTTCACAAAGAAACACACTCACACCCACACACACTCACAGACTCATTCGCACTCACACACTCACACACTGCTGCACTCACTCAACTACACACACAGAGACACCAACACACATTCTCAGAATGTCTCAAACACACACTCTCACACACTGCCACAAGCACTCGCACACCTACTCACACACCAACACACACAGATTCACATGCACTCACACACACACTCACACAATGTCACACACACACTCACACACCTACACACAGAAACACCCACATATTCACACTGTCAGGCACAAACATGCACACACACACAGTCACCCACTCATATACACATTCACTCACTCACTCCCACTCACACACCTGCACTCTCACAAACACCCTAACACACTCTCACCCTTACTCACAGACACACACACACTCAGACAGAAATGCACTCCCACATAGACCCACACAATGTCACACACAGACCTAAACAAAAACACACTCACACACACACAAACACAATGACACACACACATATACATATTCACACACTCATTCCCAATCACACTTACACTCTCACAAACTCACACACACACACAGACACATGAGCACTCACGCACATTGACACAGTGCCATAAAGAGTCACACACCTACACACATGTAGACACACCCACAAACACACAGACACACAGACTCACACGCATTCACACTCACAATCACCCGGTCACACACACTCACACACCTACTCACACAAACACAGACACACACGCACTAACTCTGAAACACTGTCAAACACACTCGCACTCCTACACACTCAAACAAACCAACACACAAACACAGGCTCACATGCAATCACAAACACACTCACAAATAGTCACACACTCTCACCTGCACACACAGACACACTCACACCCACTCAGACAAAAACACTCACACACAATCACACACTCGTATACACACTCTCTCCCACTAACACACCTACACACACACAAACAAACGCATCATCAAACACACATACACTCACATGCAGAAATCACACAGGCACTCAGACACTCCTACACTCACACACACTGTCACACACACTCACAAACACACGCAATCACACAGATTTCGGCACAATCACACACCTACACACACAGACTCACTCACACACATTCTCACACACAATCACACACACACACAATCACCCAATCGTATACACATTCACACACTCACTCCCACTCACACAACTACACACACACACTCTCACAGTCACATGCACTCACACCCACACTAAAACTGTCAGACACACACACCTGCACACCGACGCTCAGAAACTCAACCACAAACACAATCACACACAATAACACACTTGTACACACACTCCCACTCTCACTCCCACTCATACTTACACACACACACACTCACACACACACATATATTAACCACAAAGTCCCTCAAAAAGAAATACCTACACTCAAACGCTCACACACACTCTCACAAACCCACACTAAATCACGAAGACTGAGACACTGTTTAACACACTCACACACATACACACAGACACATTCACTCCCATTCTCACACCCAATCACAAAAACTCAGACACAATCACACACCCGTATACACACTCACACACACACAAACACTCACACAACTACACTCTCACAAACACACTCACACATTCACACACCTACACACAGAAGCACCCACATTCTCACACACATTTGCACACACACAATTACGCACCTACACATAGACACACACACATACTCACACACAACCACACACACTCACACACAAACGCCCACTTATATACACACTCACACAATCACTCCCACTCACACAACTAGAATTTCACAAAGAAACACACTCACACCCACACACATTCCCACTCACACACTCACACACTGCTGCACTCACACATCTACACACACAGAGCCACCAACACACAATCACAGAATGTCACAAACACACACACTCACACACTGCCACAAGCTCTCGCACACCTACTCACACACCAACACTCACAGATTCACATGCACTCACACACACTCACACAATGTCACACACACACTCACACACCTACACACAGAAACACCCACATATTCAGACTGTCAGGCAACACACATGCAAACACACTGTCACCCACTCATATACACATTCACTCACTCACTCCCACTCACACACCTGCACTCTCACAAACACCCTAACACAGTCTCACATTTACACACAGACACACACACACTCAGACAGAAATGCACTCCCACATAGACTCACACAATGTCAAACACACACCTAAACAAAAACACACTCACACACACACAAACACAATGACACACTCATATACACACTCACACACTCATTCCCAATCTCACCTACACTCTCACAAACTCACACACACGCAGACACATGCGCAATCACGCACATTGACACAGTGCTATAAACAGTCACACACCTACACACATATAGACACACCCACAAACACACAGACACACAGAGTCACACGCATTCACACACACAATCACACTGTCACACACACACACACCTAATCACACAAACACTTACAGACACACACGCACTAACACTCAAACACTGTCAAACACACTCGCACACCAACACACAAACAAAACAGCACACAAAAACAGTCTCACATGCAATCACAAACACACTCACAAATAGTCACACACTCACCTGCACTCACAGACACACTCACACCCACTCACAGACAAAAACACTCACACACAATCACACACTCGTATACACACTCTCTCCCACTAACACACCTACACACACAAAAAAACGCATCATCAAACACACACACTCACATACAGAAATCACACAGGCACTCAGACAATCCTACACTCACACACACTGTCACACACACTCACAAACACACGCAATCACACAGATTTCGGCACAATCACAAACCTACACACACAGACTCACTCACACACATTCTCACACACAATCACACACACACACAATCACCCAATCGTATACACATTCACACACTCACTCCCACTCACACAACTACACACACACACTCTCACAGTCACATGCACTCACACCCACACTAAAACTGTCAGACACACACACCTGCACACAGACGCTCAGAAACTCAACCACAAACACAATCACACACAATAACACACTCGTACACACACTCCCACTCTCACTCACACTCACACTTACACACACACACACTCACACACACACATATATTAACCACAAAGGCCCTCAAAAAGAAACACCTACACTCAAACGCTCACACACACTCTCACACACCCACACAAAATCACGAAGACTGAGACACTGTTTCACACACTCACACACATACACACAGACACATTCACTCACATTCTCACACACAATCACAAAAACTCCGACACAATCACACACCCGTATACACACTCACACACACACAAACACTCACACAACTACACTCTCACAAACGCACTCACACATTCACACACCTACACACAGAAGCCCCCACATTCTCACACACATTTGTACACACACAATTACGCACCTACACATAGACACACACACATACTCACACACAATCACACACACTCACACACAAACGCCCACTTATATACACACTCACACAATCACTCCCACTCACACAACTAGAATTTCAAAAAGTAACACACTCACACCCACACACACTCACAGACACATTCCCACTCACACACTCACACACTGCTGCACTCACACATCTACACACACCGAGACACCAACACACAATCAAAGAATGTCACAAACACACACACTCACACACTGCCACAAGCTCTCGCACACCTACTCACACACCAAAACACACAGATTCACATGCACTCACACACACTCACACAATGTCACACACACACTCACACACCTACACACAGAAACACGCACATATTCAGACTGTCAGGCAACACACATGCACACACACACAGTCACCCACTCATATACACATTCACTCACTCACTCCCACTCACACAACTGCACTCATACAAACACCCTAACACACTCTCACACTTACACACAGACACACACACTCAGACAGAAATGCACTCCCACATAGACTCACACAATGTCACACTCAGACCTAAACAAAAACACACTCACACACACACAAACACAATGACACACTCATATACATACTCACACACTCATTCCCAATCACACTGACACTCTCACCAACTCACACACACACACACAGACACATGAGCACTCACGCGCATTGACACAGTGCCATAATCAGTCACACACCTACACACATGTAGACACACCCACAAACACACAGACACACAGACTCACACTCATTCACACACACAATCACCCGGTCACACACACTCTCTCACCTACTCACACAAACACTTACAGACACACACGCAATAACACTGAAACACTGTCAAACACACTTGCACACCTACACACACAAACAAACCAACACACAAACACAGGCTCACATGCAATCACAAACACACTCACAAATCTGACACACTCACACCTGCACACACAGACACACTCACACCCACTCACTGACATAAACACTCACACACAATCACACACTCGTATACACACACTCTCCCACTAACACACCTACACACACAAAAAAAACGCATCATCAAACACACACACACTCACATACAGAAATCACACAGGCACTCAGACACTCCTACACTCACACACACTGTCACACACACTCACAAACACACGCAATCACACAGATTTCGGCACAATCACACACCTACACACACAGACTCACTCACACACATTCTCACACACAATCACACACACACACAATCACCCAATCGTATACACATTCACACACTCACTCCCACTCACACAACTACACACACACACTCTCACAGTCACATGCACTCACACCCACACTAAAACTGTCAGACACACACACCTGCACACCGACGCTCAGAAACTCAACCACAAACACAATCACACACAATAACACACTTGTACACACACTCCCACTCTCACTCCCACTCATACTTACACACACACACACTCACACACACACATATAT
Organism: Manis pentadactyla; assembly: GCF_030020395.1. NCBI lineage: Eukaryota > Metazoa > Chordata > Mammalia > Pholidota > Manidae > Manis > Manis pentadactyla. The sequence continues at coordinate 72,992,844 of NC_080024.1, forward strand.
TAACCACAAAGTCCCTCAAAAAGAAATACCTACACTCAAACGCTCACACACACTCTCACAAACCCACACTAAATCACGAAGACTGAGACACTGTTTAACACACTCACACACATACACACAGACACATTCACTCCCATTCTCACACCCAATCACAAAAACTCAGACACAATCACACACCCGTATACACACTCACACACACACAAACACTCACACAACTACACTCTCACAAACACACTCACACATTCACACACCTACACACAGAAGCACCCACATTCTCACACACATTTGCACACACACAATTACGCACCTACACATAGACACACACACATACTCACACACAACCACACACACTCACACACAAACGCCCACTTATATACACACTCACACAATCACTCCCACTCACACAACTAGAATTTCACAAAGAAACACACTCACACCCACACACATTCCCACTCACACACTCACACACTGCTGCACTCACACATCTACACACACAGAGCCACCAACACACAATCACAGAATGTCACAAACACACACACTCACACACTGCCACAAGCTCTCGCACACCTACTCACACACCAACACTCACAGATTCACATGCACTCACACACACTCACACAATGTCACACACACACTCACACACCTACACACAGAAACACCCACATATTCAGACTGTCAGGCAACACACATGCAAACACACTGTCACCCACTCATATACACATTCACTCACTCACTCCCACTCACACACCTGCACTCTCACAAACACCCTAACACAGTCTCACATTTACACACAGACACACACACACTCAGACAGAAATGCACTCCCACATAGACTCACACAATGTCAAACACACACCTAAACAAAAACACACTCACACACACACAAACACAATGACACACTCATATACACACTCACACACTCATTCCCAATCTCACCTACACTCTCACAAACTCACACACACGCAGACACATGCGCAATCACGCACATTGACACAGTGCTATAAACAGTCACACACCTACACACATATAGACACACCCACAAACACACAGACACACAGAGTCACACGCATTCACACACACAATCACACTGTCACACACACACACACCTAATCACACAAACACTTACAGACACACACGCACTAACACTCAAACACTGTCAAACACACTCGCACACCAACACACAAACAAAACAGCACACAAAAACAGTCTCACATGCAATCACAAACACACTCACAAATAGTCACACACTCACCTGCACTCACAGACACACTCACACCCACTCACAGACAAAAACACTCACACACAATCACACACTCGTATACACACTCTCTCCCACTAACACACCTACACACACAAAAAAACGCATCATCAAACACACACACTCACATACAGAAATCACACAGGCACTCAGACAATCCTACACTCACACACACTGTCACACACACTCACAAACACACGCAATCACACAGATTTCGGCACAATCACAAACCTACACACACAGACTCACTCACACACATTCTCACACACAATCACACACACACACAATCACCCAATCGTATACACATTCACACACTCACTCCCACTCACACAACTACACACACACACTCTCACAGTCACATGCACTCACACCCACACTAAAACTGTCAGACACACACACCTGCACACAGACGCTCAGAAACTCAACCACAAACACAATCACACACAATAACACACTCGTACACACACTCCCACTCTCACTCACACTCACACTTACACACACACACACTCACACACACACATATATTAACCACAAAGGCCCTCAAAAAGAAACACCTACACTCAAACGCTCACACACACTCTCACACACCCACACAAAATCACGAAGACTGAGACACTGTTTCACACACTCACACACATACACACAGACACATTCACTCACATTCTCACACACAATCACAAAAACTCCGACACAATCACACACCCGTATACACACTCACACACACACAAACACTCACACAACTACACTCTCACAAACGCACTCACACATTCACACACCTACACACAGAAGCCCCCACATTCTCACACACATTTGTACACACACAATTACGCACCTACACATAGACACACACACATACTCACACACAATCACACACACTCACACACAAACGCCCACTTATATACACACTCACACAATCACTCCCACTCACACAACTAGAATTTCAAAAAGTAACACACTCACACCCACACACACTCACAGACACATTCCCACTCACACACTCACACACTGCTGCACTCACACATCTACACACACCGAGACACCAACACACAATCAAAGAATGTCACAAACACACACACTCACACACTGCCACAAGCTCTCGCACACCTACTCACACACCAAAACACACAGATTCACATGCACTCACACACACTCACACAATGTCACACACACACTCACACACCTACACACAGAAACACGCACATATTCAGACTGTCAGGCAACACACATGCACACACACACAGTCACCCACTCATATACACATTCACTCACTCACTCCCACTCACACAACTGCACTCATACAAACACCCTAACACACTCTCACACTTACACACAGACACACACACTCAGACAGAAATGCACTCCCACATAGACTCACACAATGTCACACTCAGACCTAAACAAAAACACACTCACACACACACAAACACAATGACACACTCATATACATACTCACACACTCATTCCCAATCACACTGACACTCTCACCAACTCACACACACACACACAGACACATGAGCACTCACGCGCATTGACACAGTGCCATAATCAGTCACACACCTACACACATGTAGACACACCCACAAACACACAGACACACAGACTCACACTCATTCACACACACAATCACCCGGTCACACACACTCTCTCACCTACTCACACAAACACTTACAGACACACACGCAATAACACTGAAACACTGTCAAACACACTTGCACACCTACACACACAAACAAACCAACACACAAACACAGGCTCACATGCAATCACAAACACACTCACAAATCTGACACACTCACACCTGCACACACAGACACACTCACACCCACTCACTGACATAAACACTCACACACAATCACACACTCGTATACACACACTCTCCCACTAACACACCTACACACACAAAAAAAACGCATCATCAAACACACACACACTCACATACAGAAATCACACAGGCACTCAGACACTCCTACACTCACACACACTGTCACACACACTCACAAAAACACGCAATCACATAGATTTCGGCACAATCACACACCTACACACACAGACTCACTCACACACATTCTCACACACAATCACACACACACACAATCACCCAATCGTGTACACATTCACACACACACTCCCACTCACACAACTACACACACACACTCTCAGAGTCTCATGCACTCACACCCACACTAAAACCGTCAGACACACACACCTGCACACAAAGCTCAGAAACTCACCCACAAACACAATCACACACAATAACACACTTTTACACACACTCCCACTCTCACTCACACTCACACTTTCACACACACACTCACACACACACATATATTAACCACAAAGGCCCTCAAAAAGAAACACCTACACTCAAACGATCACACACACTCTCACACACCCACACAAAATCACGAAGACTGAGACACTGTTTCACACATTCACACACATACACACAGACACCTTCACTCACATTCTCACACACAATCACAAAATCTCAGACACAATCACACACCGTATACACACTCACACACACGCAAACACTCACACAACTTCACTCTCACAAACACACTCACACATTCACAGACCTACACACAGAAGCACCCACATTCTCACATACACAATTACGCACCTACACATAGACACACACACATATAGTCACACACACATACACACAATCACACACACTCACACACAAACGCACACTTATATACACACACACAATCACTCCCACACACACAAATAGTATTTCAAAAAAACACACTCACACCCACACACACTCACAGACACATTCCCACTCACACACTCACACACTGCTGCACTCACACATCTACACACACAGAGACACCAACACACAATCTCAGAATGTCACAAACACACACACTCACACACTGCCACAAGCTCTCGCACACCTTTTCACACACCAACACACACAGATTCATATGCACTCACACACACTCACACAATGTCACACACACACTCACACAATGTCACACACACACTCACACACCTACACACAGAAACACCCACATATTGAGACTGTCAGGCACACACATGCACACACACAATCACCCACTCATATACACATTCACTCACTCACTCCCACTCACACACCTGCACTCTCACAAACACCCTAACACACTCTCACACTTACAAACAGACACACACACAGTCAGACAGAAATGCTCTCCCACATAGACTCACACAATGTCACACACACACCTAAACAAAAACACACTCACACACACACACAAACACAATGACACACTCATATACACACACACTCATTCCCAATCACACCTACACACTCACAAACTCACACACACACACAGACACATGAGCACTCACGCACATTGACACAGTGCCATAAAGACTCACACACCTACACACATATAGACACACTTCACAAACACACAGACACACAGACTCACACGCACTCACACACACAATCACACTGTCACACACACTCACACACCTACTCACACAAACACTTACAGACACACACGCACTAACACTCACTCAAACACTGTCAAACACACTCGCACACCTACACACACAAACAAAACAGCACACAAACACAGGCTCACATGCAATCACACACACACTCACAAATAGTCACACACTCACCTGCACTCACAGACACACTCACAACCACTCACAGACAAAAACACTCACACACAATCACACACTCGTATACACACTCTCTCCCACTAACACACATACACACACACAAAAAAACGCATCATCAAACACACACACTCACATACAGAAATCACACAGGCACTCAGACAATCCTACACTCACACACACTGTCACACACACTCACAAACACACGCAATCACACAGACGTCGGCACAATCACACACCTACACACACAGACTAACTCACACACATTCTCACACACACTCACACACACCCACAGTCACCCAATCGTATACACATTCACACACTCACTCCCACTCACACAACTACACACACACACTCTCACAGAGTCACATGCACTCACACACACACTAAAACCGTCAGACACACACACCTGCACACAAAGACGCTCAGAAACTCACCCACAAACACAATCACACACAATAACACACTCGTACACACACTCCCACTCTCACTCCCACTCACACTTACACACACACACACTCACACACACACATATATTAACCACAAAAGCCCTCAAAAAGAAACACCTACACTCAAACGCTCACACACACTCTCACACACCCACACAAAATCACGAAGACTGAGACACTGTTTCACACACTCACACACATACACACAGACACATTCACTCACATTCTCACACACAATCACAAAAAACTCAGACACAATCACACACCCGTATACACACTCACACACACACAAACACTCACACAACTACACTCTCCATACACACTCACACATTCACACACCTACACACAGAATCACCCACATTTTCACACACAATTGCACACACACAATTACGCACCTACACATAGGCACACACACATATAAGCACACACACATTATCACACACACTCACACACAATCGCACACTTATATACACACTCACACAATCACTCCCACTCACACAACTGAAATTTCACAAAGAAACACACTCACACCCACACACACTCACAGACTCATTCGCACTCACACACTGCTGCACTCACTCATCTACACACACAGAGACACCAACACACATTCACAGAATGTCACAAATACACACACTCACACACTGCCACAAGCTCTCGCACACCTATTCACACACCAACACACACAGATTCACATGCACTCACACACACACTCACACAATGTCACACACACACTCACACACCTACACACAGAAACACAAACATATTCAGACTGTCAGGCACAAACATGCACACACACATAGTCACCCACTCATATACACATTCACTCTCTCACTCCCACTCACACACCTGCACTCTCACAAACACCCTAACACACTCTCACCCTTACTCACAGACACACACACTCAGACAGAAATGCACTCCCACATAGACCCACACAATGTCACACACAGACCTAAACAAAAACACACTCACACACACACAAACACAATGACACACACACATATACATACTCACACACTCATTACCAATCACACTTACACTCTCACAAACTCACACACACACACAGACACATGAGCACTCACGCACATTGACACAGTGCCATAAACAGTCACACACCTACACACATGTAGACACACCCACAAACACACAGACACACAGACTCACACGCATTCACACTCACAATCACCCGGTCACACACACTCACACACCTACTCACACAAACACTTACAGACACACACGCACTAACACTGAAACACTGTCAAACACACTCGCACACCTACATACACAAACAAACCAACACACAAACACAGGCTCACATGCAATCACAAACACACTCACAAATAGTCACACACACTCACCTGCACACACAGACACACTCACACCCACTCAGACAAAAACACTCACACACAATCACACACTCGTATACACACTCTCTCCCACTAACACACCTACACACACAAACAAACGCATCATCAAACACACATACACTCACATGCAGAAATCACACAGGCACTCAGACACTCCTACACTCACACACACTGTCACACACACACACAAACACACGCAATCACACAGATTTTGGCACAATCACACACCTACACACACAGACTCACTCACACACATTCTCACACACAATCACACACACACACAATCACCCAATCGTATACACATTCACACACTCACTCCCACTCACACAACTACACACTCACACTCTCACAGTCACATGCACTCACACCCACACTAAAACTGTCAGAGACACACACCTGCACACAGACGCTCAGAAACTCAACCACAAACACAATCACACACAATAACACACTTGTACACACACTCCCACTCTCACTCCCACTCATACTTACACACACACACACTCACACACACATATATTAACCACAAAGTCCCTCAAATGAAACACCTACACTCAAACGCTCACACACACTCTCACACACCCTCACCCCCACAAAATCACGAAGACTGAGACACTGTTTCACACACTCACACACATACACACAGACACATTCACTCACATTCTCACACACAATCACAGAAACTCAGACACAATCACACACCCGTATACACACTCACACACACACAAACACTCACACAACTACACTCTCACAAACACACTCACACATTCACACACCTACACACAGAATCACCCACATTTTCACACACAATTGCACACACACAATTACGCACCTACACATAGACACACACACACATTATCACACACACTCACACACAATCGCACACTCATATACACACTCACACAATCACTCCCACTCACACAACTGAAATTTCACAAAGAAACACACTCACACCCACACACACTCACAGACTCATTCGCACTCACACACTGCTGCACTCACTCATCTACACACACAGAGACACCAACACACATTCACAGAATGTCACAAATACACACACTCACACACTGCCACAAGCTCTCGCACACCTACTCACACACCAACACACACAGATTCACATGCACTCACACACACACTCACACAATGTCACACACACACTCACACACCTACACACAGAAACACAAACATATTCAGACTGTCAGGCACAAACATGCACACACTCACAGTCACCCACTCATATACACATTCACTCACTCACTCCCACTCACACACCTGCACTCTCACAAACACCCTAACACACTCTCACCCTTACTCACAGACACACACACACTCAGACAGAAATGCACTCCCACATAGACCCACACAATGTCACACACAGACCTAAACAAAAACACACTCACACACACACAAACACAATGACACACACACATATACATACTCACACACTCATTACCAATCACACTTACACTCTCACAAACTCACACACACACACAGACACATGAGCACTCACGCACATTGACACAGTGCCATAAACAGTCACACACCTACACACATGTAGACACACCCACAAACACACAGACACACAGACTCACACGCATTCACACTCACAATCTCCCGGTCACACACACTCACACACCTACTCACACAAACACCTACAGACACACACGCACTAACACTGAAACACTGTCAAACACACTCGCACACCTACACACACAAACAAACCAACACACAAACACAGGCTCACATGCAATCACAAACACACTCACAAATAGTCACACACACTCACCTGCACACACAGACACACTCACACCCACTCAGACAAAAACACTCAAACACAATCACACACTCGTATACACACTCTCTCCCACTAACACACCTACACACACACAAAGAAACGCATCATCAAACACACATACACTCACATGCAGAAATCACACAGGCACTCAGACACTCCTACACTCACACACACTGTCACACACACTCACAAACACACGCAATCACACAGATTTTGGCACAATCACACACCTACACACACAGACTCACTCACACACATTCTCACACACAATCACACACACACACAATCACCCAATCATATACATATTCACACACTCACTCCCACTCACACAACTACACACACACACTCTCACAGTCACATGCACTCACACCCACACTAAAAATGTCAGACACACACACCTGCACACAGACACTCAGAAACTCAACCACAAACACAATCACACACAATAACACACTCGTACACACACTCCCACTCTCACTCACACTCACACTTACACACACACACACGCACACACACACATATATTAACCACAAAGGCCCTCAAAAAGAAACACCTACACTCAAACGCTCACACACACTCTCACACACCCACACAAAATCACGAAGACTGAGACACTGTTTCACACACTCACACACATACACACAGACACATTCACTCACATTCTCACACACAATCACAAAAACTCAGACACAATCACACACCCGTATACACACTCACACACACACAAACACTCACACAACTACACTCTCACAAACACACTCACACATTCACACACCTACACACAGAAGCACCCACATTCTCACACACATTTGCACACACACAATTACGCACCTACACATAGACACACACACATACTCACACACAACCACACACACTCACACACAAACGCCCACTTATATACACACTCACACAATCACTCCCACTCACACAACTAGAATTTCAAAAAGTAACACACTCACACCCACACACACTCACAGACACATTCCCACTCACACACTCACACACTGCTGCACTCACACATCTACACACACCGAGACACCAACACACAATCAGAGAATGTCACAAACACACACACTCACACACTGCCACAAGCTCTCGCACACCTACTCACACACCAACACACACAGATTCACATGCACTCACACACACTCACACAATGTCACACACACACTCACACACCTACACACAGAAACACCCACATATTCAGAATGTCAGGCAACACACATGCACACACACACAGTCACCCACTCATATACACATTCACTCACTCACTCCCACTCACACACCTGCACTCTCACAAACACCCTAACACACTCTCACACTTACACACAGACACACACACACTCAGACAGAAATGCACTCCCACATAGACTCACACAATGTCACACACAGACCTAAACAAAAACACACTCACACACACACAAACACAATGACACATTCATATACATACTCACACACTCATTCCCAATCACACTTACACTCTCACCAACTCACACACATACACACAGACACATGAGCACTCACGCGCATTGACACAGTGCCATAAACAGTCACACACCTACACACATGTAGACACACCCACAAACACACAGACACACAGACTCACACTCATTCACACACACAATCACCCGGTCACACACACTCTCTCACCTACTCACACAAACACAGACACACACGCAATAACACTGAAACACTGTCAAACACACTTGCACACCTACACACACAAACAAACCAACACACAAACACAGGCTCACATGCAATCACAAACACACTCACAAATCTGACACACTCACACCTGCACACACAGACACACTCACACCCACTCACTGACATAAACACTCACACACAATCACACACTCGTATACACACTCTGTCCCACTAACACACCTACACACACAAAAAAAACGCATCATCAAACACACACACACTCACATACAGAAATCACACAGGCACTCAGACACTCCTACACTCACACACACTGTCACACACACTCACAAAAACACGCAATCACATAGATTTCGGCACAATCACACACCTACACACACAGACTCACTCACACACATTCTCACACACAATCACACACACACACAATCACCCAATCGTGTACACATTCACACACACACTCCCACTCACACAACTACACACACACACTCTCAGAGTCTCATGCACTCACACCCACACTAAAACCGTCAGACACACACACCTGCACACAAAGCTCAGAAACTCACCCACAAACACAATCACACACAATAACACACTTTTACACACACTCCCACTCTCACTCACACTCACACTTTCACACACACACTCACACACACACATATATTAACCACAAAGTCCCTCAAAAAGAAACACCTACACTCAAACGATCACACACACTCTCACACACCCACACAAAATCACGAAGACTGAGACACTGTTTCACACATTCACACACATACACACAGACACCTTCACTCACATTCTCACACACAATCACAAAATCTCAGACACAATCACACACCGTATACACACTCACACACACACAAACACTCACACAACTTCACTCTCACAAACACACTCACACATTCACAGACCTACACACAGAAGCACCCACATTCTCACATACACAATTACGCACCTACACATAGACACACACACATATAGTCACACACACATACACACAATCACACACACTCACACACAAATGCACACTTATATACACACACACAATCACTCCCACACACACAAATAGTATTTCAAAAAAACACACTCACACCCACACACACTCACAGACACATTCCCACTCACACACTCACACACTGCTGCACTCACACATCTACACACACAGAGACACCAACACACAATCTCAGAATGTCACAAACACACACACTCACACACTGCCACAAGCTCTCGCACACCTTTTCACACACCAACACACACAGATTCATATGCACTCACACACACTCACACAATGTCACACACACACTCACACAATGTCACACACACACTCACACACCTACACACAGAAACACCCACATATTGAGACTGTCAGGCACACACATGCACACACACAATCACCCACTCATATACACATTCACTCACTCACTCCCACTCACACACCTGCACTCTCACAAACACCCTAACACACTCTCACACTTACACACAGACACACACACACTCAGACAGAAATGCACTCCCACATATACTCACGCAATGTCACACACACACCTAAACAAAAACACACTCACACACACACAAACACAATGACACACTCATATACACACTCACACACTCATTCCCAATCACACCTACACACTCACAAACTCACACACACACAGACACATGAGCACTCACGCACATTGACACAGTGCCATAAAGACTCACACACCTACACACATATAGACACACTTCACAAACACACAGACACACAGACTCACACGCACTCACACACACAATCACACTGTCACACACACTCACACACCTACTCACACAAACACTTACAGACACACACGCACTAACACTCACTCAAACACTGTCAAACACACTCGCACACCTACACACACAAACAAAACAGCACACAAACACAGGCTCACATGCAATCACACACACACTCACAAATAGTCACACACTCACCTGCACTCACAGACACACTCACAACCACTCACAGACAAAAACACTCACACACAATCACACACTCGTATACACACTCTCTCCCACTAACACACATACACACACACAAAAAAACGCATCATCAAACACACACACTCACATACAGAAATCACACAGGCACACAGACAATCCTACACTCACACACACTGTCACACACACTCACAAACACACGCAATCACACAGACGTCGGCACAATCACACACCTACACACACAGACTAACTCACACACATTCTCACACACACTCACACACACCCACAGTCACCCAATCGTATACACATTCACACACTCACTCCCACTCACACAACTACACACACACACTCTCACAGAGTCACATGCACTCACACACACACTAAAACCGTCAGACACACACACCTGCACACAAAGACGCTCAGAAACTCACCCACAAACACAATCACACACAATAACACACTCGTACACACACTCCCACTCTCACTCCCACTCACACTTACACACACACACACTCACACACACACATATATTAACCACAAAAGCCCTCAAAAAGAAACACCTACACTCAAACGCTCACACACACTCACACACCCACACAAAATCACGAAGACTGAGACACTGTTTCACACACTCACACACATACACACAGACACATTCACTCACATTCTCACACACAATCACAAAAAACTCAGACACAATCACACACCCGTATACACACTCACACACACACAAACACTCACACAACTACACTCTCCATACACACTCACACATTCACACACCTACACACAGAATCACCCACATTTTCACACACAATTGCACACACACAATTACGCACCTACACATAGGCACACACACATATAAGCACACACACATTATCACACACACTCACACACAATCGCACACTTATATACACACTCACACAATCACTCCCACTCACACAACTGAAATTTCACAAAGAAACACACTCACACCCACACACACTCACAGACTCATTCGCACTCACACACTGCTGCACTCACTCATCTACACACACAGAGACACCAACACACATTCACAGAATATCACAAATACACACACTCACACACTGCCACAAGCTCTCGCACACCTATTCACACACCAACACACACAGATTCACATGCACTCACACACACACTCACACAATGTCACACACACACTCACACACCTACACACAGAAACACAAACATATTCAGACTGTCAGGCACAAACATGCACACACACACAGTCACCCACTCATATACACATTCACTCTCTCACTCCCACTCACACACCTGCACTCTCACAAACACCCTAACACACTCTCACCCTTACTCACAGACACACACACACTCAGACAGAAATGCACTCCCACATAGACCCACACAATGTCACACACAGACCTAAACAAAAACACACTCACACACACACAAACACAATGACACACACACATATACATACTCACACACTCATTACCAATCACACTTACACTCTCACAAACTCACACACACACACAGACACATGAGCACTCACGCACATTGACACAGTGCCATAAACAGTCACACACCTACACACATGTAGACACACCCACAAACACACAGACACACAGACTCACACGCATTCACACTCACAATCACCCGGTCACACACACTCACACACCTACTCACACAAACACTTACAGACACACACGCACTAACACTGAAACACTGTCAAACACACTCGCACACCTACATACACAAACAAACCAACACACAAACACAGGCTCACATGCAATCACAAACACACTCACAAATAGTCACACACACTCACCTGCACACACAGACACACTCACACCCACTCAGACAAAAACACTCACACACAATCACACACTCGTATACACACTCTCTCCCACTAACACACCTACACACACAAACAAACGCATCATCAAACACACATACACTCACATGCAGAAATCACACAGGCACTCAGACACTCCTACACTCACACACACTGTCACACACACACACAAACACACGCAATCACACAGATTTTGGCACAATCACACACCTACACACACAGACTCACTCACACACATTCTCACACACAATCACACACTCACACAATCACCCAATCGTATACACATTCACACACTCACTCCCACTCACACAACTACACACTCACACTCTCACAGTCACATGCACTCACACCCACACTAAAACTGTCAGAGACACACACCTGCACACAGACGCTCAGAAACTCAACCACAAACACAATCACACACAATAACACACTTGTACACACACTCCCACTCTCACTCCCACTCATACTTACACACACACACACTCACACACACATATATTAACCACAAAGTCCCTCAAATGAAACACCTACACTCAAACGCTCACACACACTCTCACACACCCTCACAAAATCACGAAGACTGAGACACTGTTTCACACACTCACACACATACACACAGACACATTCACTCACATTCTCACACACAATCACAGAAACTCAGACACAATCACACACCCGTATACACACTCACACACACACAAACACTCACACAACTACACTCTCACAAACACACTCACACATTCACACACCTACACACAGAATCACCCACATTTTCACACACAATTGCACACACACAATTACGCACCTACACATAGACACACACACACATTATCACACACACTCACACACAATCGCACACTCATATACACACTCACACAATCACTCCCACTCACACAACTGAAATTTCACAAAGAAACACACTCACACCCACACACACTCACAGACTCATTCGCACTCACACGCTGCTGCACTCACTCATCTACACACACAGAGACACCAACACACATTCACAGAATGTCACAAATACACACACTCACACACTGCCACAAGCTCTCGCACACCTACTCACACACCAACACACACAGATTCACATGCACTCACACACACACTCACACAATGTCACACACACACACTCACACACCTACACACAGAAACACAAACATATTCAGACTGTCAGGCACAAACATGCACACACTCACAGTCACCCACTCATATACACATTCACTCACTCACTCCCACTCACACACCTGCACTCTCACAAACACCCTAACACACTCTCACCCTTACTCACAGACACACACACACTCAGACAGAAATGCACTCCCACATAGACCCACACAATGTCACACACAGACCTAAACAAAAACACACTCACACACACACAAACACAATGACACACACACATATACATACTCACACACTCATTACCAATCACACTTACACTCTCACAAACTCACACACACACACAGACACATGAGCACTCACGCACATTGACACAGTGCCATAAACAGTCACACACCTACACACATGTAGACACACCCACAAACACACAGACACACAGACTCACACGCATTCACACTCACAATCTCCCGGTCACACACACTCACACACCTACTCACACAAACACCTACAGACACACACGCACTAACACTGAAACACTGTCAAACACACTCGCACACCTACACACACAAACAAACCAACACACAAACACAGGCTCACATGCAATCACAAACACACTCACAAATAGTCACACACACTCACCTGCACACACAGACACACTCACACCCACTCAGACAAAAACACTCAAACACAATCACACACTCGTATACACACTCTCTCCCACTAACACACCTACACACACACAAAGAAACGCATCATCAAACACACATACACTCACATGCAGAAATCACACAGGCACTCAGACACTCCTACACTCACACACACTGTCACACACACTCACAAACACACGCAATCACACAGATTTTGGCACAATCACACACCTACACACACAGACTCACTCACACACATTCTCACACACAATCACACACACACACAATCACCCAATCATATACATATTCACACACTCACTCCCACTCACACAACTACACACACACACTCTCACAGTCACATGCACTCACACCCACACTAAAAATGTCAGACACACACACCTGCACACAGACGCTCAGAAACTCAACCACAAACACAATCACACACAATAACACACTCGTACACACACTCCCACTCTCACTCACACTCACACTTACACACACACACACACTCACACACACACATATATTAACCACAAAGGCCCTCAAAAAGAAACACCTACACTCAAACGCTCACACACACTCTCACACACCCACACAAAATCACGAAGACTGAGACACTGTTTCACACACTCACACACATACACACAGACACATTCACTCACATTCTCACACACAATCACAAAAACTCAGACACAATCACACACCCGTATACACACTCACACACACACAAACACTCACACAACTACACTCTCACAAACACACTCACACATTCACACACCTACACACAGAAGCACCCACATTCTCACACACATTTGCACACACACAATTACGCACCTACACATAGACACACACACATACTCACACACAACCACACACACTCACACACAAACGCCCACTTATATACACACTCACACAATCACTCCCACTCACACAACTAGAATTTCAAAAAGTAACACACTCACACCCACACACACTCACAGACACATTCCCACTCACACACTCACACACTGCTGCACTCACACATCTACACACACCGAGACACCAACACACAATCAGAGAATGTCACAAACACACACACTCACACACTGCCACAAGCTCTCGCACACCTACTCACACACCAACACACACAGATTCACATGCACTCACACACACTCACACAATGTCACACACACACTCACACACCTACACACAGAAACACCCACATATTCAGACTGTCAGGCAACACACATGCACACACACACAGTCACCCACTCATATACACATTCACTCACTCACTCCCACTCACACACCTGCACTCTCACAAACACCCTAACACACTCTCACACACACAGACACACACACACTCAGACAGAAATGCACTCCCACATAGACTCACACAATGTCACACACAGACCTAAACAAAAACACACTCACACACACACAAACACAATGACACATTCATATACATACTCACACACTCATTCCCAATCACACTTACACTCTCACCAACTCACACACACACACACAGACACATGAGCACTCACGCGCATTGACACAGTGCCATAAACAGTCACACACCTACACACATGTAGACACACCCACAAACACACAGACACACAGACTCACACTCATTCACACACACAATCACCCGGTCACACACACTCTCTCACCTACTCACACAAACACTTACAGACACACACGCAATAACACTGAAACACTGTCAAACACACTTGCACACCTACACACACAAACAAACCAACACACAAACACAGGCTCACATGCAATCACAAACACACTCACAAATCTGACACACTCACACCTGCACACACAGACACACTCACACCCACTCACTGACATAAACACTCACACACAATCACACACTCGTATACACACTCTGTCCCACTAACACACCTACACACACAAAAAAAACGCATCATCAAACACACACACACTCACATACAGAAATCACACAGGCACTCAGACACTCCTACACTCACACACACTGTCACACACACTCACAAAAACACGCAATCACATAGATTTCGGCACAATCACACACCTACACACACAGACTCACTCACACACATTCTCACACACAATCACACACACACACAATCACCCAATCGTGTACACATTCACACACACACTCCCACTCACACAACTACACACACACACTCTCAGAGTCTCATGCACTCACACCCACACTAAAACCGTCAGACACACACACCTGCACACAAAGCTCAGAAACTCACCCACAAACACAATCACACACAATAACACACTTTTACACACACTCCCACTCTCACTCACACTCACACTTTCACACACACACTCACACACACACATATATTAACCACAAAGTCCCTCAAAAAGAAACACCTACACTCAAACGATCACACACACTCTCACACACCCACACAAAATCACGAAGACTGAGACACTGTTTCACACATTCACACACATACACACAGACACCTTCACTCACATTCTCACACACAATCACAAAATCTCAGACACAATCACACACCGTATACACACTCACACACACACAAACACTCACACAACTTCACTCTCACAAACACACTCACACATTCACAGACCTACACACAGAAGCACCCACATTCTCACATACACAATTACGCACCTACACATAGACACACACACATATAGTCACACACACATACACACAATCACACACACTCACACACAAACGCACACTTATATACACACACACAATCACTCCCACACACACAAATAGTATTTCAAAAAAACACACTCACACCCACACACACTCACAGACACATTCCCACTCACACACTCACACACTGCTGCACTCACACATCTACACACACAGAGACACCAACACACAATCTCAGAATGTCACAAACACACACACTCACACACTGCCACAAGCTCTCGCACACCTTTTCACACACCAACACACACAGATTCATATGCACTCACACACACTCACACAATGTCACACACACACTCACACAATGTCACACACACACTCACACACCTACACACAGAAACACCCACATATTGAGACTGTCAGGCACACACATGCACACACACAATCACCCACTCATATACACATTCACTCACTCACTCCCACTCACACACCTGC
Organism: Manis pentadactyla; assembly: GCF_030020395.1. NCBI lineage: Eukaryota > Metazoa > Chordata > Mammalia > Pholidota > Manidae > Manis > Manis pentadactyla. Next base: position 73,011,667 of record NC_080024.1, read on the forward strand.
ACTCTCACAAACACCCTAACACACTCTCACACTTACAAACAGACACACACACAGTCAGACAGAAATGCTCTCCCACATAGACTCACACAATGTCACACACACACCTAAACAAAAACACACTCACACACACACACAAACACAATGACACACTCATATACACACACACTCATTCCCAATCACACCTACACACTCACAAACTCACACACACACACAGACACATGAGCACTCACGCACATTGACACAGTGCCATAAAGACTCACACACCTACACACATATAGACACACTTCACAAACACACAGACACACAGACTCACACGCACTCACACACACAATCACACTGTCACACACACTCACACACCTACTCACACAAACACTTACAGACACACACGCACTAACACTCACTCAAACACTGTCAAACACACTCGCACACCTACACACACAAACAAAACAGCACACAAACACAGGCTCACATGCAATCACACACACACTCACAAATAGTCACACACTCACCTGCACTCACAGACACACTCACAACCACTCACAGACAAAAACACTCACACACAATCACACACTCGTATACACACTCTCTCCCACTAACACACATACACACACAAAAAAAAACGCATCATCAAACACACACACTCACATACAGAAATCACACAGGCACTCAGACAATCCTACACTCACACACACTGTCACACACACTCACAAACACACGCAATCACACAGACGTCGGCACAATCACACACCTACACACACAGACTAACTCACACACATTCTCACACACACTCACACACACCCACAGTCACCCAATCGTATACACATTCACACACTCACTCCCACTCACACAACTACACACACACACTCTCACAGAGTCACATGCACTCACACACACACTAAAACCGTCAGACACACACACCTGCACACAAAGACGCTCAGAAACTCACCCACAAACACAATCACACACAATAACACACTCGTACACACACTCCCACTCTCACTCCCACTCACACTTACACACACACACACTCACACACACACATATATTAACCACAAAAGCCCTCAAAAAGAAACACCTACACTCAAACGCTCACACACACTCTCACACACCCACACAAAATCACGAAGACTGAGACACTGTTTCACACACTCACACACATACACACAGACACATTCACTCACATTCTCACACACAATCACAAAAAACTCAGACACAATCACACACCCGTATACACACTCACACACACACAAACACTCACACAACTACACTCTCCATACACACTCACACATTCACACACCTACACACAGAATCACCCACATTTTCACACACAATTGCACACACACAATTACGCACCTACACATAGGCACACACACATATAAGCACACACACATTATCACACACACTCACACACAATCGCACACTTATATACACACTCACACAATCACTCCCACTCACACAACTGAAATTTCACAAAGAAACACACTCACACCCACACACACTCACAGACTCATTCGCACTCACACACTGCTGCACTCACTCATCTACACACACAGAGACACCAACACACATTCACAGAATGTCACAAATACACACACTCACACACTGCCACAAGCTCTCGCACACCTACTCACACACCAGCACACACAGATTCACATGCACTCACACACACACTCACACAATGTCACACACACACTCACACACCTACACACAGAAACACAAACATTTTCAGACTGTCAGGCACAAACATGCACACACACACAGTCACCCACTCATATACACATTCACTCACTCACTCCCACTCACACACCTGCACTCTCACAAACACCCTAACACACTCTCACCCTTACTCACAGACACACACACACTCAGACAGAAATGCACTCCCACATAGACCCACACAATGTCACACACAGACCTAAACAAAAACACACTCACACACACACAAACACAATGACACACACACATATACATACTCACACACTCATTCGCAATCACACTTACACTCTCACAAACTCACACACACACACAGACACATGAGCACTCACGCACATTGACACAGTGCCATAAACAGTCACACACCTACACACATGTAGACACATCCACAAACACACAGACACACAGACTCACACGCATTCACACTCACAATCACCCGGTCACACACACTCACACACCTACTCACACAAACACTTACAGACACACACGCACTAACACTGAAACACTGTCAAACACACTCGCACACCTACACACACAAACAAACCAACACACAAACACAGGCTCACATGCAATCACAAACACACTCACAAATAGTCACACACACTCACCTGCACACACAGACACACTCACACCCACTCAGACAAAAACACTCACACACAATCACACACTCGTATACACACTCTCTCCCACTAACACACCTACACACACACAAACAAACGCATCATCAAACACACATACACTCACATGCAGAAATCACACAGGCACTCAGACACTCCTACACTCACACACACTGTCACACACACTCACAAACACACGCAATCACACAGATTTCGGCACAATCACACACCTACACACACAGACTCACTCACACACATTCTCACACACAATCACACACACACACAATCACCCAATCGTATACACATTCACACACTCACTCCCACTCACACAACTACACACACACACTCTCACAGTCACATGCACTCACACCCACACTAAAAATGTCAGACACACACACCTGCACAGAGACGCTCAGAAACTCAACCACAAACACAATCACACACAATAACACACTCGTACACACACTCCCACTCTCACTCACACTCACACTTACACACACACACACACGCACACACACACATATATTAACCACAAAGGCCCTCATAAAGAAACACCTACACTCAAACGCTCACACACACTCTCACACACCCACACAAAATCACGAAGACTGAGACACTGTTTCACACACTCACACACATACACACAGACACATTCACTCACATTCTCACACACAATCACAAAATCTCAGACACAATCACACACCCGTATACACACTCACACACACACAAACACTCACACAACTTCACTCTCACAAACACACTCACACATTCACAGACCTACACACAGAAGCACCCACATTCTCACATACACAATTACGCACCTACACATAGACACACACACATATAGTCACACACACATACACACAATCACACACACTCACACACAAACGCACACTTATATACACACACACAATCACTCCCACACACACAAATAGTATTTCAAAAAAACACACTCACACCCACACACACTCACAGACACATTCCCACTCACACACTCACACACTGCTGCACTCACACATCTACACACACAGAGACACCAACACACAATCTCAGAATGTCACAAACACACACACTCACACACTGCCACAAGCTCTCGCACACCTTTTCACACACCAACACACACAGATTCATATGCACTCACACACACTCACACAATGTCACACACACACTCACACAATGTCACACACACACTCACACACCTACACACAGAAACACCCACATATTCAGACTGTCAGGCACACACATGCACACACACAATCACCCACTCATATACACATTCACTCACTCACTCCCACTCACACACCTGCACTCTCACAAACACCCTAACACTCTCACACTTACAAACAGACACACACACAGTCAGACAGAAATGCACTCCCACATAGTCTCACACAATGTCACACACACACCTAAACAAAAACACACTCACACACACACACAAACACAATGACACACTCATATACACACACACTCATTCCCAATCACACCTACACACTCACAAACTCACACACACACACAGACACATGAGCACTCACGCACATTGACACAGTGCCATAAAGACTCACACACCTACACACATATAGACACACTTCACAAACACACAGACACACAGACTCACACGCACTCACACACACAATCACACTGTCACACACACTCACACACCTACTCACACAAACACTTACAGACACACACGCACTAACACTCACTCAAACACTGTCAAACACACTCGCACACCTACACACACAAACAAAACAGCACACAAACACAGGCTCACATGCAATCACACACACACTCACAAATAGTCACACACTCACCTGCACTCACAGACACACTCACAACCACTCACAGACAAAAACACTCACACACAATCACACACTCGTATACACACTCTCTCCCACTAACACACATACACACACACAAAAAAACGCATCATCAAACACACACACTCACATACAGAAATCACACAGGCACTCAGACAATCCTACACTCACACACACTGTCACACACACTCACAAACACACGCAATCACACAGACGTCGGCACAATCACACACCTACACACACAGACTAACTCACACACATTCTCACACACACTCACACACACCCACAGTCACCCAATCGTATACACATTCACACACTCACTCCCACTCACACAACTACACACACACACTCTCACAGAGTCACATGCACTCACACACACACTAAAACCGTCAGACACACACACCTGCACACAAAGACGCTCTGAAACAAACCCACAAACACAATCACACACAATAACACACTCGTACACACACTCCCACTCTCACTCCCACTCACACTTACACACACACACACTCACACACACACATATATTAACCACAAAAGCCCTCAAAAAGAAACACCTACACTCAAACGCTCACACACTCTCACACACCCACACAAAATCACGAAGACTGAGACACTGTTTCACACACTCACACACATACACACAGACACATTCACTCACATTCTCACACACAATCACAAAAAACTCAGACACAATCACACACCCGTATACACACTCACACACACACAAACACTCACACAACTACACTCTCCATACACACTCACACATTCACACACCTACACACAGAATCACCCACATTTTCACACACAATTGCACACACACAATTACGCACCTACACATAGGCACACACACATATAAGCACACACACATTATCACACACACTCACACACAATCGCACACTTATATACACACTCACACAATCACTCCCACTCACACAACTGAAATTTCACAAAGAAACACACTCACACCCACACACACTCACAGACTCATTCGCACTCACACACTGCTGCACTCACTCATCTACACACACAGAGACACCAACACACATTCACAGAATATCACAAATACACACACTCACACACTGCCACAAGCTCTCGCACACCTATTCACACACCAACACACACAGATTCACATGCACTCACACACACACTCACACAATGTCACACACACACTCACACACCTACACACAGAAACACAAACATATTCAGACTGTCAGGCACACACATGCACACACACACAGTCACCCACTCATATACACATTCACTCTCTCACTCCCACTCACACACCTGCACTCTCACAAACACCCTAACACACTCTCACCCTTACTCACAGACACACACACACTCAGACAGAAATGCACTCCCACATAGACCCACACAATGTCACACACAGACCTAAACAAAAACACACTCACACACACACAAACACAATGACACACACACATATACATACTCACACACTCATTACCAATCACACTTACACTCTCACAAACTCACACACACACACAGACACATGAGCACTCACGCACATTGACACAGTGCCATAAACAGTCACACACCTACACACATGTAGACACACCCACAAACACACAGACACACAGACTCACACGCATTCACACTCACAATCACCCGGTCACACACACTCACACACCTACTCACACTAACACTTACAGACACACACGCACTAACACTGAAACACTGTCAAACACACTCGCACACCTACAAACACAAACAAACCAACACACAAACACAGGCTCACATGCAATCACAAACACACTCACAAATAGTCACACACACTCACCTGCACACACAGACACACTCACACCCACTCAGACAAAAACACTCACACACAATCACACACTCGTATACACACTCTCTCCCACTAACACACCTACACACACACAAACAAACGCATCATCAAACACACATACACTCACATGCAGAAATCACACAGGCACTCAGACACTCCTACACTCACACACACTGTCACACACACACACAAACACACGCAATCACACAGATTTTGGCACAATCACACACCTACACACACAGACTCACTCACACACATTCTCACACACAATCACACACACACACAATCACCCAATCGTATACACATTCACACACTCACTCCCACTCACACAACTACACACACACACTCTCACAGTCACATGCACTCACACCCACACTATAACTGTCAGACACACACACCTGCACACAGACGCTCAGAAACTCAACCACAAACACAATCACACACAATAACACACTCGTACACACACTCCAACTCTCACTCACACTCACACTTACACACACACACACTCACACACACACATATATTAACCACAAAGGCCCTCAAAATGAAACACCTACACTCAAACGCTCACACACACTCTCACACACCCACACAAATCACGAAGACTGAGACACTGTTTCACACACTCACACACATACACACAGACACATTCACTCACATTCTCACACACAATCACAAAAACTCAGACACAATCACACACCCGTATACACACTCACACACACACAAACACTCACACAACTACACTCTCACAAACACACTCACACATTCACACACCTACACACAGAAGCACCCACATTCTCACACACATTTGCACACACACAATTACGCACCTACACATAGACACACACACATACTCACACACAACCACACACACTCACACACAAACGCCCACTCATATACACACTCACACAATCACTCACACTCACACAACTAGAATTTCAAAAAGTAACACACTCACACCCACACACACTCACAGACACATTCCCACTCACACACTCACACACTGCTGCACTCACACATCTACACACACCGAGACACCAACACACAATCAGAGAATGTCACAAACACACACACTCACACACTGCCACAAGCTCTCGCACACCTACTCACACACCAACACACACAGATTCACATGCACTCACACACACTCACACAATGTCACACACACACTCACACATCTACACACAGAAACACCCACATATTCAGACTGTCAGGCAACACACATGCACACACACACAGTCACCCACTCATATACACATTCACTCACTCACTCCCACTCACACACCTGCACTCTCACAAACACCCTAACACACTCTCACCCTTACTCACAGACACACACACACTCAGACAGAAATGCACTCCCACATAGACTCACACAATGTCACACACAGACCTAAACAAAAACACACTCACACACACACAAACACAATGACACACTCATATACATACTCACACACTCATTCCCAATCACACTGACACTCTCACCAACTCACACACACACACAGACACATGAGCACTCACGCGCATTGACACAGTGCCATAATCAGTCACACACCTACACACATGTAGACACACCCACAAACACACAGACACACAGACTCACACTCATTCACACACACAATCACCCGGTCACACACACTCACACACCTACTCACACAAACACTTACAGACACACACGCACTCACACTTAAACACTGTCAAACACACTCGCACACCTACACACACAAACAAACCAACACACAAACACAGGCTCACATACAATCACAAACACACTCACAAATACTGACACACTCACACCTGCACACACAGACACACTCACAGCCACTCACAGACATAAACACTCACACACAATCACACACCCGTATACACACACTCTCCCACTAACACACCTACACACAAAAAAAAACGCATCATCAAACACACACACACTCACATACAGAAATCACACAGGCACTCAGACACTCCTACACTCACACACACTGTCACACACACTCACAAAAACACGCAATCACATAGATTTCGGCACAATCACACACCTACACACACAGACTCACTCACACACATTCTCACACACAATCACACACACACAATCACCCAATCGTGTACACCTTCACACACACACTCCCACTCACACAACTACACACACACACTCTCACAGAGTCACATGCACTCACACACACACTAAAATCGTCAGACACACACACCTGCACACAAAGACGCTCAGAAACACACCCACAAACACAGTCACACACAATAACACACTCGTACACACACTCCCACTCTCACTCCCACTCACACTTACACACACACACACTCACACACACACATATATTAACCACAAAAGCCCTCAAAAGAAACACCTACACTCAAACGCTCACACACACTCTCACACACCCACACAAAATCACGAAGACTGAGACACTGTTTCACACACTCACACACATACACACAGACACATTCACTCACATTCTCACACACAATCACAAAAAACTCAGACACAATCACACACCCGTATACACACTCACACACACACAAACACTCACACAACTACACTCTCACAAACACACTCACACATTCACACACCTACACACAGAATCACCCACATTTTCACACACAATTGCACACACACAATTACGCACCTACACATAGGCACACACACATATAAGCACACACACATTATCACACACTCACACACAATCGCACACTTATATACACACTCACACAATCACTCCCACTCACACAACTGAAATTTCACAAAGAAACACACTCACACCCACACACACTCACAGACTCATTCGCACTCACACACTGCTGCACTCACTCATCTACACACACAGAGACACCAACACACATTCACAGAATGTCACAAATACACACACTCACACACTGCCACAAGCTCTCGCACACCTACTCACACACCAGCACACACAGATTCACATGCACTCACACACACACTCACACAATGTCACACACACACTCACACACCTACACACAGAAACACAAACATTTTCAGACTGTCAGGCACAAACATGCACACACACACAGTCACCCACTCATATACACATTCACTCACTCACTCCCACTCACACACCTGCACTCTCACAAACACCCTAACACACTCTCACCCTTACTCACAGACACACACACACTCAGACAGAAATGCACTCCCACATAGACCCACACAATGTCACACACAGACCTAAACAAAAACACACTCACACACACACAAACACAATGACACACACACATATACATACTCACACACTCATTCGCAATCACACTTACACTCTCACAAACTCACACACACACACAGACACATGAGCACTCACGCACATTGACACAGTGCCATAAACAGTCACACACCTACACACATGTAGACACATCCACAAACACACAGACACACAGACTCACACGCATTCACACTCACAATCACCCGGTCACACACACTCACACACCTACTCACACAAACACTTACAGACACACACGCACTAACACTGAAACACTGTCAAACACACTCGCACACCTACACACACAAACAAACCAACACACAAACACAGGCTCACATGCAATCACAAACACACTCACAAATAGTCACACACACTCACCTGCACACACAGACACACTCACACCCACTCAGACAAAAACACTCACACACAATCACACACTCGTATACACACTCTCTCCCACTAACACACCTACACACACACAAACAAACGCATCATCAAACACACATACACTCACATGCAGAAATCACACAGGCACTCAGACACTCCTACACTCACACACACTGTCACACACACTCACAAACACACGCAATCACACAGATTTCGGCACAATCACACACCTACACACACAGACTCACTCACACACATTCTCACACACAATCACACACACACACAATCACCCAATCGTATACACATTCACACACTCACTCCCACTCACACAACTACACACACACACTCTCACAGTCACATGCACTCACACCCACACTAAAAATGTCAGACACACACACCTGCACAGAGACGCTCAGAAACTCAACCACAAACACAATCACACACAATAACACACTCGTACACACACTCCCACTCTCACTCACACTCACACTTACACACACACACACACGCACACACACACATATATTAACCACAAAGGCCCTCATAAAGAAACACCTACACTCAAACGCTCACACACACTCTCACACACCCACACAAAATCACGAAGACTGAGACACTGTTTCACACACTCACACACATACACACAGACACATTCACTCACATTCTCACACACAATCACAAAATCTCAGACACAATCACACACCCGTATACACACTCACACACACACAAACACTCACACAACTTCACTCTCACAAACACACTCACACATTCACAGACCTACACACAGAAGCACCCACATTCTCACATACACAATTACGCACCTACACATAGACACACACACATATAGTCACACACACATACACACAATCACACACACTCACACACAAACGCACACTTATATACACACACACAATCACTCCCACACACACAAATAGTATTTCAAAAAAACACACTCACACCCACACACACTCACAGACACATTCCCACTCACACACTCACACACTGCTGCACTCACACATCTACACACACAGAGACACCAACACACATGCTCAGAATGTCACAAACACACACACTCACACACTGCCACAAGCTCTCGCACACCTTTTCACACACCAACACACACAGATTCATATGCACTCACACACACTCACACAATGTCACACACACACTCACACAATGTCACACACACACTCACACACCTACACACAGAAACACCCACATATTCAGACTGTCAGGCACACACATGCACACACACAATCACCCACTCATATACACATTCACTCACTCACTCCCACTCACACACCTGCACTCTCACAAAGACCCTAACACACTCTCACACTTACAAACAGACACACACACAGTCAGACAGAAATGCACTCCCACATAGTCTCACACAATGTCACACACACACCTATACAAAAACACACTCACACACACACACAAACACAATGACACACTCATATACACACACACTCATTCCCAATCACACCTACACACTCACAAACTCACACACACACACAGACACATGAGCACTCACGCACATTGACACAGTGCCATAAAGACTCACACACCTACACACATATAGACACACATCACAAACCCACAGACACACAGACTCACACGCACTCACACACACAATCACACTGTCACACACACTCACACACCTACTCACACAAACACTTACAGACACACACGCAATAACACTGAAACACTGTCAAACACACTCGCACACCTACACACACAAACAAACCAACACACAAACACAGGCTCACATGCAATCACACACACACTCACAAATAGTCACACACTCACCTGCACTCACAGACACACTCACACCCACTCACAGACAAAAACACTCACACACAATCACACACTCGTATACACACTCTCTCCCACCAACACACATACACACACACAAAAAACGCATCATCAAACACACACACTCACATACAGAAATCACACAGGCACTCAGACAATCCTACACTCACACACACTGTCACACACACTCACAAACACACGCAATCACACAGACGTCGGCACAAACACACACGTACACACACAGACTAACTCACACACATTCTCACACACACTCACACACACCCACAGTCACCCAATCGTATACACATTCACACACTCACTCCCACTCACACAACTACACACACACACTCTCACAGAGTCACATGCACTCACACACACACTAAAACCGTCAGACACACACACCTGCACACAAAGACGCTCAGAAACTCACCCACAAACACAATCACACACAATAACACACTCGTACACACACTCCCACTCTCACTCCCACTCACACTTACATACACACACACTCACACACACACTTATATTAACCACAAAAGCCCTCAAAAAGAAACACCTACACTCAAACGCTCACACACACTCTCACACACCCACACAAAATCACGAAGACTGAGACACTGTTTCACACACTCGCACACATACACACAGACACATTCACTCACATTCTCACACACAATCACAAAAAACTCAGACACAATCACACACCCGTATACACACTCACACACACACAAACACTCACACAACTACACTTTCACAAACACACTCACACATTCACACACCTACACACAGAATCACCCACATTTTCACACACAATTGCACACACACAATTACGCACCTACACATAGGCACACACACATATAAGCACACACACATTATCACACACACTCACACACAATCGCACACTTATATACACACTCACACAATCACTCCCACTCACACAACTGAAATTTCACCAAGAAACACACTCACACCCACACACACTCACAGACTCATTCGCACTCACACACTGCTGCACTCACTCATCTACACACACAGAGACACCAACACACATTCACAGAATGTCACAAATACACACACTCACACACTGCCACAAGCTCTCGCACACCTTTTCACACACCAACACACACAGATTCATATGTACTCACACACACTCACACAATGTCACACACACACTCACACACCTACACACAGAAACACAAACATTTTCAGACTGTCAGGCACAAACATGCACACACACAGTCACCCACTCATATACACATTCACTCACTCACTCCCACTCACACACCTGCACTCTCACAAACACCCTAACACACTCTCACCCTTACTCACAGACACACACACACTCAGACAGAAATGCACTCCCACATAGACCCACACAATGTCACACACAGACCTAAACAAAAACACACTCACACACACACAAACACAATGACACACACACATATACATACTCACACACTCATTCGCAATCACACCTACACTCTCACAAACTCACACACACACACAGACACATGAGCACTCACGCACATTGACACAGTGCCATAAAGACTCACACACCTACACACATATAGACACACTTCACAAACACACAGACACACAGACTCACACGCATTCACACACACAATCACACTGTCACACACACTCACACACCTACTCACACAAACACTTACAGACACACACGCACTAACACTCACTCAAACACTGTCAAACACACTCGCACACCTACACACACAAACAAAACAGCACACAAACACAGGCTCACATGCAATCACACACACACTCACAAATAGTCACACACTCACCTGCACTCACAGACACACTCACAACCACTCACAGACAAAAACACTCACACACAATCACACACTCGTATACACACTCTCTCCCACTAACACACATACACACACACAAAAAAACGCATCATCAAACACACACACTCACATACAGAAATCACACAGGCACTCAGACAATCCTACACTCACACACACTGTCACACACACTCACAAACACACGCAATCACACAGACGTCGGCACAATCACACACCTACACACACAGACTAACTCACACACATTCTCACACACACTCACACACACCCACAGTCACCCAATCGTATACACATTCACACACTCACTCCCACTCACACAACTACACACACACACTCTCACAGAGTCACATGCACTCACACACACACTAAAACCGTCAGACACACACACCTGCACACAAAGACGCTCAGAAACTCACCCACAAACACAATCACACACAATAACACACTCGTACACACACTCCCACTCTCACTCCCACTCACACTTACACACACACACACTCACACACACACATATATTAACCACAAAGGCCCTCAAAAAGAAACACCTACACTCAAACGCTCACACACACTCTCACACACCCACACAAAATCACGAAGACTGAGACACTGTTTCACACACTCACACACATACACACAGACACATTCACTCACATTCTCACACACAATCACAAAAAACTCAGACACAATCACACACCCGTATACACACTCACACACACACAAACACTCACACAACTACACTCTCCATACACACTCACACATTCACACACCTACACACAGAATCACCCACATTTTCACACACAATTGCACACACACAATTACGCACCTACACATAGGCACACACACATATAAGCACACACACATTATCACACACACTCACACACAATCGCACACTTATATACACACTCACACAATCACTCCCACTCACACAACTGAAATTTCACAAAGAAACACACTCACACCCACACACACTCACAGACTCATTCGCACTCACACACTGCTGCACTCACTCATCTACACACACAGAGACACCAACACACATTCACAGAATATCACAAATACACACACTCACACACTGCCACAAGCTCTCGCACACCTATTCACACACCAACACACACAGATTCACATGCACTCACACACACACTCACACAATGTCACACACACACTCACACACCTACACACAGAAACACAAACATATTCAGACTGTCAGGCACAAACACGCACACACACACAGTCACCCACTCATATACACATTCACTCTCTCACTCCCACTCACACACCTGCACTCTCACAAACACCCTAACACACTCTCACCCTTACTCACAGACACACACACACTCAGACAGAAATGCACTCCCACATAGACCCACACAATGTCACACACAGACCTAAACAAAAACACACTCACACACACACAAACACAATGACACACACACATATACATACTCACACACTCATTACCAATCACACTTACACTCTCACAAACTCACACACACACACAGACACATGAGCACTCACGCACATTGACACAGTGCCATAAACAGTCACACACCTACACACATGTAGACACACCCACAAACACACAGACACAAAGACTCACACGCATTCACACTCACAATCACCCGGTCACACACACTCACACACCTACTCACACAAACACTTACAGACACACACGCACTAACACTGAAACACTGTCAAACACACTCGCACACCTACACACACAAACAAACCAACACACAAACACAGGCTCACATGCAATCACAAACACACTCACAAATAGTCACACACTCTCACCTGCACACACAGACACACTCACACCCACTCAGACAAAAACACTCACACACAATCACACACTCGTATACACACTCTCTCCCACTAACACACCTACACACACACAAACAAACGCATCATCAAACACACATACACTCACATGCAGAAATCACACAGGCACTCAGACACTCCTACACTCACACACACTGTCACACACACTCACAAACACACGCAATCACACAGATTTCGGCACAATCACACACCTACACACACAGACTCACTCACACACATTCTCACACACAATCACACACACACACAATCACCCAATCGTATACACATTCACACACTCACTCCCACTCACACAACTACACACACACTCTCACAGTCACATGCACTCACACCCACACTAAAAATGTCAGACACACACACCTGCACACAGACGCTCAGAAACTCAACCACAAACACAATCACACACAATAACACACTCGTACACACACTCCCACTCTCACTCACACTCACACTTACACACACACACACACGCACACACACAAATATATTAACCACAAAGGCCCTCATAAAGAAACACCTACACTCAAACGCTCACACACACTCTCACACACCCACACAAAATCACGAAGACTGAGACACTGTTTCACACACTCACACACATACACACAGACACATTCACTCACATTCTCACACACAATCACAAAAACTCAGACACAATCACACACCCGTATACACACTCACACACACACAAACACTCACACAACTACACTCTCACAAACACACTCACACATTCACACACCTACACACAGAAGCACCCACATTCTCACACACATTTGCACACACACAATTACGCACCTACACATAGACACACACACATATAGACACACACACATACTCACACACAATCACACACACTCACACACAATCGCACACTTATATACACACTCACACAATCACTCCCACTCACACAACTAGAATTTCACAAAGAAACACACTCACACCCACACACACTCACAGACACATTCCCAATCACACACTCACACACTGCTGCACTCACACATCAACACACACAGAGACACCAACACACAATCACAGAATGTCACAAACACACACACTCACATACTGCCACAAGCTCTCGCACACCTACTCACACACAAACACACACAGATTCACATGCACTCACACACACTCACACAATGTCACACACACACTCACACACCTACACACAGATACACCCACATATTCAGACTGTCAGGCAACACACATGCAAACACACAGTCACCCACTCATATACACATACACTCACTCACTCCCACTCACACCCCTGCACTCTCACAAACACCCTAACACACTCTCACACTTACACACAGACACACACACACTCAGGCAGAAATGCACTCCCACATAGACTCACACAATGTCACACACACACCTAAACAAAAACACACTCACACACACACAAACACAATGACACACTCATATACACACTCACACACTCATTCCCAATCACACCTACACTCTCACAATCTCACACACACACACAGACACATGAGCACTCACGCACATTGACACAGTGCCATAAACAGTCACACACCTACACACAGGTAGACACACCCACAAACACACAGACACACAGACTCACACGCATTCACACACACAATCACCCGGTCACACACACTCACACACCTACTCACACAAACACTTACAGACACACACGCAATAACACTGAAACACTGCCAAACACACTCGCACACCTACACACACAAACAAACCAACACACAAACACAGGCTCACATGCAATCACACACACACTCACAAATAGTGACACACTCTCACCTGCACACACAGACACACTCACACCCACTCACAGACAAAAACACTCACACACAATCACACACTCGTATACACACTCTCTCCCACTAACACACCTACTCACACACAAACAAAGGCATCATCAAACACACACACACTCACATACAGAAATCACACAGGCACTCAGACACTCCTACACTCACACACACTGTCCCACACCCTCACAAACACACACAATCACACAGACGTCGGCACAATCACACACCTACACACACAGACTCACTCACACACATTCTCACACACACTCACACCCACAGTCACCCAATCGTATACACATTCAGACACACACTCCCACTCACACAACTACACACACACACTCTCACAGAGTCACATGCACTCACACCCACACTAAAACCGTCAGACACACACACCTGCACACAAAGACGCTCAGAAACAAACCCACAAACACAATCACACACAATAACACACTCGTACACACACTCCCACTCTCACTCCCACTCCCACTTACACACACACACACTCACACACACACATATATTAACAACAATAGCCCTCAAAAAGAAACACCTACACTCAAACGCTCACACACACTCTCACACACCCACACAAATTCACGAAGACTGAGACACTGTTTCACACACTCACACACATACACACAGACACGTTTACTCACATTCTCACAAACAATCACAAAATCTCAGACACAATCACACACCCGTATTCTCACTCACACACACACAAACACTCACACAACTACACTCTCACAAACACACTCACACTTTCACACACCTACACACAGAAACAAACACATTCACACAAACAATTGCACACACACAATTACGCTCCTATACATAGACACACACACATATAGGCACACACACATACTCACACACAATCACACACACTCACACACAATCGCACACTTATATACTCACTCACACAATCACTCCCACTCACACAAATGAAATTTCTCAAAGAAACACACTCACACCCACACACACTCACAGACTCATTCGCACTCACACACTCACACACTGCTGCACTCACTCATCTTCACACACAGAGACACCAACACACATTCTCAGAATGTCTCAAACACACACTCTCACTCACTGCCACAAGCTCTCGCACACCTACTCACACACCAACACACACAGATTCACTTGCACTCACACACACACTCACACAATGTCACACACACACACACACACCTACACACAGAAACACCCACATATTCAGACTGTCAGGCACACACATGCACACACACACAGTCACCCACTCATATACACATTCACTCTCTCACTCCCACTCACACACCTGCACTCTCACAAACACCCTAACACACTCTCACCCTTACTCACAGACACACACACACTCAGACAGAAATGCACTCCCACATAGACCCACACAATGTCACACACAGACCTAAACAAAAACACACTCACACACACACAAACACAATGACACACACACATATACATATTCACACACTCATTCCCAATCACACTTACACTCTCACAATCTCACACACACACACATGAGCCCTCACGCACATTGACACAGTGCCATAAACAGTCACACACCTACACACATGTAGACACACCCACAAACACACAGACACACAGACTCACACGCATTCACACTCACAATCACCCGGTCACACACACTCACACACCTACTCACACAAACACAGACACACACGCACTAACACTGAAACAATGTCAAACACACTCGCACACCTACACACACAAACAAACCAACACACAAACACAGGCTCACATGCAATCACAAACACACTCACAAATAGTCACACACTCTCACCTGCACACACAGACACACTCACACCCACTCAGACAAAAACACTCACACACAGTCACACACTCGTATACACACTCTGTCCCACTAACACACCTACACACACACAAACAAACGCATCATCAAACACACACACTCACATACAGAAATCACACAGGCACTCAGACACTCCTACACTCACACACACTGTCACACACACTCACAAACACACGCAATCACATAGATTTCGGCACAATCACACACCTACACACACAGACTCACTCACACACATTCTCACACACAATCACACACACACACAATCACCCAATCGTATACACATTCACACACTCACTCCCACTCACACAACTACACACACACACACTCACAGTCACATGCACTCACACCCACACTAAAACTGTCAGACACACACACCTGCACACAGACGCTCAGAAACTCAACCACAAACACAATCACACACAATAACACACTTGTACACACACTCCCACTCTCACTCCCACTCATACTTACACACACACACACTCACACACACACATATATTAACCACAAAGTCCCTCAAAAAGAAACACCTACACTCAAACGCTCACACACACTCTCACAAACCCACACAAAATCACGAAGACTGAGACACTGTTTAACACAATCACACACATACACACAGACACATTCACTCCCATTCTCACACACAATCACAAAAACTCAGACACAATCACACACCCGTATACACACTCACACACACACAAACACTCACACAACTACACTCTCACAAACACACTCACACATTCACACACCTACACACAGAAGCACCCACATTCTCACACACATTTGCACACACACAATTACGCACCTACACATAGACACACACACATATAGGCACACACACATACTCACAATCACACACATTCACACACAATCGCACACTTATATACACACTCACACAATCAGTCCCACTCACACAACTAGAATTTCACAAAGAAACACACTCACACCCACACACATTCCCACTCACACACTCACACACTGCTACACTCACACATCTACACACACAGAGCCACCAACACACAATCACAGAATGTCACAAACACACACACTCACACCCTGCCACAAGCTCTCGCACACCTACTCACACACCAACACTCACAGACTCACATGCACTCACACACACTCACACAATGTCACACACACACTCACACACCTACACACAGAAACACCCACATATTCAGACTGTCAGGCAACACACATGCAAACACACTGGCACCCACTCATATACACATTCACACACTCACTCCCACTCACACAACTACACATGCACACTCTCACAGTCACATGCACTCACACCCACACTAAAACCGTCAGACACACACACCTGCACACAGACGCTCAGACACTCAACCACAAACACAATCACACACAATAACACACTCGTACACACAGTCCCACTCTCACTCCCACTCACACTTACACACACACACTCACACACACACACATATAATAACCACAAAGGCCCTCAAAAAGACAAACCTTCACTCAAACGCTCACACACACTCTCACACACCCACACAAAATCACGAAGACTGAGACACTGTTTAACACACTCACACACATACACACAGACACATTCACTCACATTTTCACACAAAATCACAAAAACTCAAACACAATCACACACCCGTATACACACTCACACACACAAACACTCACACAACTACACTCTCACAAACACACTCACACATTCACACACGTACACACAGAATCACCCACATTTTCACACACAACTGCACACACACAATTACGCACCTACACATAGACGCACACACATATAGGCACACACACATAATCACACACAATCACACACACTCCCACACAATCACACAGTTATATACACACTCACACATTCACTCCCACTCACACAAAAATTTCACAAAGAAACACACTCACACCAACACACACTCACAGACCCATTCGCACTCACACACTCACACACTGCTGCACTCACTCATCTACACACACAGAGACACCAACACACATTCTCAGAATGTCTCAAACACACACTCTCACACACTGCCACAACTCTCGCACACCTACTCACGCACCAACACACACAGATACACATGCACTCACACACACACTCACACAATGTCACACACACACTCACACACCTACACACAGAAACACCCACATATTCAGACTGTCAGGCACACACATGCACACACACTGTCACCCACTCATATACACATTCACTCACTCACTCCCACTCACACACCTGCACTCTCACAAACACCCAAACACACTCTCACCGTTACTCACAGACACACACACACTCAGACAGAAATGCACTCCCTCATAGACTCAAACAATGTCACACACAGACCTAAATAAAAACACACTCACACACACACAAACACAATGACACACTCATATAAATACTCACACACTCATTCCCAATCACACTTACACTCTCACAAACTCACACACACACAGACACATGAGCACTCACGCACATTGACACAGTGCCATAAACAGTCACACACCTACACACATGTAGACACACCCACAAACACACAGACACACAGACTCACACGCATTCACACTCACAATCACTCGGACACACACACTCACACACCTACTCACACAAACACTTACAGACACACACGCAATAACACTGAAACACTGTCAAACACACTCGCACACCTAAACACACAAACAAACCAACACACAAACACAGGCTCAAATGCAATCACAAACACGCTCACAAATAGTGACACACTCTCACCTGCACACACAGACACACTCACACCCACTCACAGACAAAAACACTCACACACAATCACACTCTCGTATACACACTCACTCCCACTAACACACCTGCACACACACAAACAAACGCATCATCAATCACACACACACTCACATACAGAAATCACACAGGCACTCAGACACTCCTACACTCACACACACTGTCACACACACTCACAAACACACGCAATCACACAGATTTCGGCACAATCACACACCTACCCACACAGACTCACTCACACACATTCTCACACACAATCACACACACACACAATCACCCAATCGTATACACATTCACACACTCACTCTCACTCACACAACTACACACACACACTCTCACAGTCACATGCACTCACACCCACCCTAAAACTCTCAGACACTCACACCTGCACACAGACGCTCAGAAACTCAACCACAAACACAATCACACACAATAACACACTCGTACACACACTCCCACTCTCACTCCCACTCACACTTACACACACACACACTCACACACACACATATATTAACCACAAAGGCCCTCAAAAAGAAACACCTACACTCAAACGCTCACACACACTCTCACACACCCACACAAAATCACGAAGACTGAGACACTGTTTCACACACTCACACACATACACACAGACACATTCACTCACATTCTCACACACAATCACAAAAACTCAGACACAATCACACACCCGTATACACACTCACACACACACAAACACTCACACAACTACACTCTCACAAACACACTCACACATTCACACACCTACACACAGAAGCACCCACATTCTCACACACATTTGCACACACACAATTACGCACCTACACATAGACACACACACATACTCACACACAACCACACACACTCACACACAAACGCCCACTTATATACACACTCACACAATCACTCACACTCACACAACTAGAATTTCATAAGGTAACACACTCATACCCACACACACTCACAGACACATTCCCACTCACACACTCACACACTGCTGCACTCACACATCTACACACACCGAGACACCAACACACAATCAGAGAATGTCACAAACACACACACTCACACACTGCCACAAGCTCTCGCACACCTTTTCACACACCAACACACACAGATTCACATGCACTCACACACACTCACACAATGTCACACACACACTCACACATCTACACACAGAAACACCCACATATTCAGACTGTCAGGCAACACACATGCACACACACACAGTCACCCACTCATATACACATTCACTCACTCACTCCCACTCACACACCTGCACTCTCACAAACACCCTAACACACTCACACTTACACACAGACACACACACACTCAGACAGAAATGCACTCCCACATAGACTCACACAATGTCACACACAGACCTAAACAAAAACACACTCACACACACACAAACACAATGACACACTCATATACATACTCACACACTCATTCCCAATCACACTGACACTCTCACCAACTCACACACACACACACAGACACATGAGCACTCACGCGCATTGACACAGTGCCATAATCAGTCACACACCTACACACATGTAGACACACCCACAAACACACAGACACACAGACTCACACTCATTCACACACACAATCACCCGGTCACACACACTCACACACCTACTCACACAAACACTTACAGACACACACGCACTCACACTGAAACACTGTCAAACACACTCGCACACCTACACACACAAACAAACCAACACACAAACACAGGCTCACATGCAATCACAAACACACTCACAAATAGTCACACACTCTCACCTGCACACACAGACACACTCACACCCACTCAGACAAAAACACTCACACACAATCACACACTCGTATACACACTCTCTCCCACTAACACACCTACACACACACAAACAAACGCATCATCAAACACACATACACTCACATGCAGAAATCACACAGGCACTCAGACACTCCTACACTCACACACACTGTCACACACACTCACAAACACACGCAATCACACAGATTTCGGCACAATCACACACCTACACACACAGACTCACTCACACACATTCTCACACACAATCACACACACACTCAATCACCCAATCGTATACACATTCACACACTCACTCCCACTCACACAACTACACACACACTCTCACAGTCACATGCACTCACACCCACACTAAAAATGTCAGACACACACACCTGCACACAGACGCTCAGAAACTCAACCACAAACACAATCACACACAATAACACACTCGTACACACACTCCCACTCTCACTCACACTCACACTTACACACACACACACACGCACACACACAAATATATTAACCACAAAGGCCCTCATAAAGAAACACCTACACTCAAACGCTCACACACACTCTCACACACCCACACAAAATCACGAAGACTGAGACACTGTTTCACACACTCACACACAGACACATTCACTCACATTCTCACACACAATCACAAAAACTCAGACACAATCACACACCCGTATACACACTCACACACACACAAACACTCACACAACTACACTCTCACAAACACACTCACACATTCACACACCTACACACAGAAGCACCCACATTCTCACACACATTTGCACACACACAATTACGCACCTACACATAGACACACACACATATAGACACACACACATACTCACACACAATCACACACACTCACACACAATCGCACACTTATATACACACTCACACAATCACTCCCACTCACACAACTAGAATTTCACAAAGAAACACACTCACACCCACACACACTCACAGACACATTCCCAATCACACACTCACACACTGCTGCACTCACACATCAACACACACAGAGACACCAACACACAATCACAGAATGTCACAAACACACACACTCACATACTGCCACAAGCTCTCGCACACCTACTCACACACAAACACACACAGATTCACATGCACTCACACACACTCACACAATGTCACACACACACTCACACACCTACACACAGATACACCCACATATTCAGACTGTCAGGCAACACACATGCAAACACACAGTCACCCACTCATATACACATACACTCACTCACTCCCACTCACACCCCTGCACTCTCACAAACACCCTAACACACTCTCACACTTACACACAGACACACACACACTCAGGCAGAAATGCACTCCCACATAGACTCACACAATGTCACACACACACCTAAACAAAAACACACTCACACACACACAAACACAATGACACACTCATATACACACTCACACACTCATTCCCAATCACACCTACACTCTCACAATCTCACACACACACACAGACACATGAGCACTCACGCACATTGACACAGTGCCATAAACAGTCACACACCTACACACAGGTAGACACACCCACAAACACACAGACACACAGACTCACACGCATTCACACACACAATCACCCGGTCACACACACTCACACACCTACTCACACAAACACTTACAGACACACACGCAATAACACTGAAACACTGCCAAACACACTCGCACACCTACACACACAAACAAACCAACACACAAACACAGGCTCACATGCAATCACACACACACTCACAAATAGTGACACACTCTCACCTGCACACACAGACACACTCACACCCACTCACAGACAAAAACACTCACACACAATCACACACTCGTATACACACTCTCTCCCACTAACACACCTACTCACACACAAACAAAGGCATCATCAAACACACACACACTCACATACAGAAATCACACAGGCACTCAGACACTCCTACACTCACACACACTGTCCCACACCCTCACAAACACACACAATCACACAGACGTCGGCACAATCACACACCTACACACACAGACTCACTCACACACATTCTCACACACACTCACACCCACAGTCACCCAATCGTATACACATTCAGACACACACTCCCACTCACACAACTACACACACACACTCTCACAGAGTCACATGCACTCACACCCACACTAAAACCGTCAGACACACACACCTGCACACAAAGACGCTCAGAAACAAACCCACAAACACAATCACACACAATAACACACTCGTACACACACTCCCACTCTCACTCCCACTCCCACTTACACACACACACACTCACACACACACATATATTAACAACAATAGCCCTCAAAAAGAAACACCTACACTCAAACGCTCACACACACTCTCACACACCCACACAAATTCACGAAGACTGAGACACTGTTTCACACACTCACACACATACACACAGACACGTTTACTCACATTCTCACAAACAATCACAAAATCTCAGACACAATCACACACCCGTATTCTCACTCACACACACACAAACACTCACACAACTACACTCTCACAAACACACTCACACTTTCACACACCTACACACAGAAACAAACACATTCACACAAACAATTGCACACACACAATTACGCTCCTATACATAGACACACACACATATAGGCACACACACATACTCACACACAATCACACACACTCACACACAATCGCACACTTATATACTCACTCACACAATCACTCCCACTCACACAAATGAAATTTCTCAAAGAAACACACTCACACCCACACACACTCACAGACTCATTCGCACTCACACACTCACACACTGCTGCACTCACTCATCTTCACACACAGAGACACCAACACACATTCTCAGAATGTCTCAAACACACACTCTCACTCACTGCCACAAGCTCTCGCACACCTACTCACACACCAACACACACAGATTCACTTGCACTCACACACACACTCACACAATGTCACACACACACACACACACCTACACACAGAAACACCCACATATTCAGACTGTCAGGCACACACATGCACACACACACAGTCACCCACTCATATACACATTCACTCTCTCACTCCCACTCACACACCTGCACTCTCACAAACACCCTAACACACTCTCACCCTTACTCACAGACACACACACACTCAGACAGAAATGCACTCCCACATAGACCCACACAATGTCACACACAGACCTAAACAAAAACACACTCACACACACACAAACACAATGACACACACACATATACATATTCACACACTCATTCCCAATCACACTTACACTCTCACAATCTCACACACACACACATGAGCCCTCACGCACATTGACACAGTGCCATAAACAGTCACACACCTACACACATGTAGACACACCCACAAACACACAGACACACAGACTCACACGCATTCACACTCACAATCACCCGGTCACACACACTCACACACCTACTCACACAAACACAGACACACACGCACTAACACTGAAACAATGTCAAACACACTCGCACACCTACACACACAAACAAACCAACACACAAACACAGGCTCACATGCAATCACAAACACACTCACAAATAGTCACACACTCTCACCTGCACACACAGACACACTCACACCCACTCAGACAAAAACACTCACACACAGTCACACACTCGTATACACACTCTGTCCCACTAACACACCTACACACACACAAACAAACGCATCATCAAACACACACACTCACATACAGAAATCACACAGGCACTCAGACACTCCTACACTCACACACACTGTCACACACACTCACAAACACACGCAATCACATAGATTTCGGCACAATCACACACCTACACACACAGACTCACTCACACACATTCTCACACACAATCACACACACACACAATCACCCAATCGTATACACATTCACACACTCACTCCCACTCACACAACTACACACACACACACTCACAGTCACATGCACTCACACCCACACTAAAACTGTCAGACACACACACCTGCACACAGACGCTCAGAAACTCAACCACAAACACAATCACACACAATAACACACTTGTACACACACTCCCACTCTCACTCCCACTCATACTTACACACACACACACTCACACACACACATATATTAACCACAAAGTCCCTCAAAAAGAAACACCTACACTCAAACGCTCACACACACTCTCACAAACCCACACAAAATCACGAAGACTGAGACACTGTTTAACACAATCACACACATACACACAGACACATTCACTCCCATTCTCACACACAATCACAAAAACTCAGACACAATCACACACCCGTATACACACTCACACACACACAAACACTCACACAACTACACTCTCACAAACACACTCACACATTCACACACCTACACACAGAAGCACCCACATTCTCACACACATTTGCACACACACAATTACGCACCTACACATAGACACACACACATATAGGCACACACACATACTCACAATCACACACATTCACACACAATCGCACACTTATATACACACTCACACAATCAGTCCCACTCACACAACTAGAATTTCACAAAGAAACACACTCACACCCACACACATTCCCACTCACACACTCACACACTGCTACACTCACACATCTACACACACAGAGCCACCAACACACAATCACAGAATGTCACAAACACACACACTCACACCCTGCCACAAGCTCTCGCACACCTACTCACACACCAACACTCACAGACTCACATGCACTCACACACACTCACACAATGTCACACACACACTCACACACCTACACACAGAAACACCCACATATTCAGACTGTCAGGCAACACACATGCAAACACACTGGCACCCACTCATATACACATTCACACACTCACTCCCACTCACACAACTACACATGCACACTCTCACACTCACATGCACTCACACCCACACTAAAACCGTCAGACACACACACCTGCACACAGACGCTCAGACACTCAACCACAAACACAATCACACACAATAACACACTCGTACACACAGTCCCACTCTCACTCCCACTCACACTTACACACACACACTCACACACACACACATATAATAACCACAAAGGCCCTCAAAAAGACAAACCTTCACTCAAACGCTCACACACACACTCACACACCCACACAAAATCACGAAGACTGAGACACTGTTTAACACACTCACACACATACACACAGACACATTCACTCACATTTTCACACAAAATCACAAAAACTCAAACACAATCACACACCCGTATACACACTCACACACACAAACACTCACACAACTACACTCTCACAAACACACTCACACATTCACACACGTACACACAGAATCACCCACATTTTCACACACAACTGCACACACACAATTACGCACCTACACATAGACGCACACACATATAGGCACACACACATAATCACACACAATCACACACACTCCCACACAATCACACAGTTATATACACACTCACACATTCACTCCCACTCACACAAAAATTTCACAAAGAAACACACTCACACCAACACACACTCACAGACCCATTCGCACTCACACACTCACACACTGCTGCACTCACTCATCTACACACACAGAGACACCAACACACATTCTCAGAATGTCTCAAACACACACTCTCACACACTGCCACAACTCTCGCACACCTACTCACGCACCAACACACACAGATACACATGCACTCACACACACACTCACACAATGTCACACACACACTCACACACCTACACACAGAAACACCCACATATTCAGACTGTCAGGCACACACATGCACACACACTGTCACCCACTCATATACACATTCACTCACTCACTCCCACTCACACACCTGCACTCTCACAAACACCCAAACACACTCTCACCGTTACTCACAGACACACACACACTCAGACAGAAATGCACTCCCTCATAGACTCAAACAATGTCACACACAGACCTAAATAAAAACACACTCACACACACACAAACACAATGACACACTCATATAAATACTCACACACTCATTCCCAATCACACTTACACTCTCACAAACTCACACACACACAGACACATGAGCACTCACGCACATTGACACAGTGCCATAAACAGTCACACACCTACACACATGTAGACACACCCACAAACACACAGACACACAGACTCACACGCATTCACACTCACAATCACTCGGACACACACACTCACACACCTACTCACACAAACACTTACAGACACACACGCAATAACACTGAAACACTGTCAAACACACTCGCACACCTAAACACACAAACAAACCAACACACAAACACAGGCTCAAATGCAATCACAAACACGCTCACAAATAGTGACACACTCTCACCTGCACACACAGACACACTCACACCCACTCACAGACAAAAACACTCACACACAATCACACTCTCGTATACACACTCACTCCCACTAACACACCTGCACACACACAAACAAACGCATCATCAAACACACACACACTCACATACAGAAATCACACAGGCACTCAGACACTCCTACACTCACACACACTGTCACACACACTCACAAACACACGCAATCACACAGATTTCGGCACAATCACACACCTACCCACACAGACTCACTCACACACATTCTCACACACAATCACACACACACACAATCACCCAATCGTATACACATTCACACACTCACTCTCACTCACACAACTACACACACACACTCTCACAGTCACATGCACTCACACCCACCCTAAAACTCTCAGACACTCACACCTGCACACAGACGCTCAGAAACTCAACCACAAACACAATCACACACAATAACACACTCGTACACACACTCCCACTCTCACTCCCACTCACACTTACACACACACACACTCACACACACACATATATTAACCACAAAGGCCCTCAAAAAGAAACACCTACACTCAAACGCTCACACACACTCTCACACACCCACACAAAATCACGAAGACTGAGACACTGTTTCACACACTCACACACTGTTTCACACACTCACACACATACACACAGACACTTTCACTCACATTCTCACACACAATCACAAAAACTCAGACACAATCACACACCCGTATACACACTCACACACACACAAACACTCACACAATTACACTCTCACAAACACACTCACACATTCCCACACCTACACACAGAAACAACCACATTCTCACACACAATTGCACACACACATTTACACACCTACACATAGACACACACACATATATGCAAACACACATACTCACACACAATCACACACTCTCACACACACTCGCACACATATACACACTCACACAATCACTCCCACTCAAACAACTGAAATTTCACAAAGAAACACACTCACACCCACACACACTCACAGACTCATTTGCACTCACACACTCCTGCACTCACTCATCTACACACACAGAGACACCAACACACATTCACAGAATGTCACAAATACACACACTCACACACTGCCACAAGGTCTCGCACACCTACTCACACACCAACACACACAGATTCATATGCACTCACACACACTCACACAATGTCACACACACTCACACAATGTCACACACACACTCACACACCTACACACAGAAACACCCACATATTCAGACTGTCAGGCACATACATGCACACACACACAGTCACCCACTCATATACATATTCACTCACTCACTCCCACTCACACACCTGCACTCTCACAAACACCCTAACACACTTACACACAGACACACACACACTGAGACAGAAATGCACTCCCACATAGACTCACACAATGTCACACACACACCTAAACAAAAACACACTCACTAACACACACAAACACAATGACACACTCATATACACACTCACACACTCATTCCAAATCACACCTACACACTCACAAACTCACACACACACACAAACACAAGAGCATTCACGCACATTGACACAGTGCCATAAACAGTCACACACCTACACACATGTAGACACACCCACAAACACACAGACACACAGACTCACACGCATTCACACTCACAATCACCCGGTCACACACACTCACACACCTGCTCACACAAACACATACAGACACACACGCAATAACACTGAAACACTGTCAAACACACTCGCACACCTACACACACAAACAAACCAACACACAAACACAGGCTCACATGCAATCACAAACACACTCACAAATAGTGACACACTCTCACCTGCACACACAGACACACTCACACCCACTCACAGACAAAAACACTCACACACAATCACACACTCGTATACACACTCTCTCCCACTAACACACCTACACACACACAAAGAAATGCATCATCAAACTCACACACACTCACATACAGAAATCACACAGGCACTCAGACACTCCTACACTCACACACACTGTCACACACACTCACAAACACACGCAATCACAGATTTCTGCACAATCACACAGCTACACACACAGACTCACTCACACACATTCTCACACACAATCACACACACACACAATCACCCAATCGTATACACATTCACACACTCACTCCCATTCACACAACAACACACACACACTCTCACTGTCACATGCACTCACACACACACTAAAACACTCAGACATTCTCCCCTGCACACAGACGCTCAGAAACTCAACTACAAACACAATCACACACAATAACACACTCGTACACACACTCCCACTCTCACTCACACTCACACTTACACACACACACACTCACACACACATATATTAACCACAAAGGCCCTCAAAACGAAACACCTACACTCAAACGCTCACACACACTCTCACACACCCACACAAAATCACGAAGACTGAGACACTGTTTCACACACTCACACACTGTTTCACACACTCACACACATACACACAGACACTTTCACTCACATTCTCACACACAATCACAAAAACTCAGACACAATCACACACCCGTATACACACTCACACACACACAAACACTCACACAATTACACTCTCACAAACACACTCACACATTCCCACACCTACACACAGAAACAACCACATTCTCACACACAATTGCACACACACATTTACACACCTACACATAGACACACACACATATATGCAAACACACATACTCACACACAATCACACACTCTCACACACACTCGCACACATATACACACTCACACAATCACTCCCACTCAAACAACTGAAATTTCACAAAGAAACACACTCACACCCACACACACTCACAGACTCATTTGCACTCACACACTCCTGCACTCACTCATCTACACACACAGAGACACCAACACACATTCACAGAATGTCACAAATACACACACTCACACACTGCCACAAGGTCTCGCACACCTACTCACACACCAACACACACAGATTCATATGCACTCACACACACTCACACAATGTCACACACACTCACACAATGTCACACACACACTCACACACCTACACACAGAAACACCCACATATTCAGACTGTCAGGCACATACATGCACACACACACAGTCACCCACTCATATACATATTCACTCACTCACTCCCACTCACACACCTGCACTCTCACAAACACCCTAACACACTTACACACAGACACACACACACTGAGACAGAAATGCACTCCCACATAGACTCACACAATGTCACACACACACCTAAACAAAAACACACTCACTAACACACACAAACACAATGACACACTCATATACACACTCACACACTCATTCCAAATCACACCTACACACTCACAAACTCACACACACACACAAACACAAGAGCACTCACGCACATTGACACAGTGCCATAAACAGTCACACACCTACACACATATAGACACAATTCACAAACACACAGACACACAGAATCACACGCACTCACACACACAATCACACTGTCACACACACTCACACATCTACTCACACAAACACTTACAGACACACACGCACTAACACTCACTCAAACACTGTCAAACACACTCGCACACCTACACACACAAACAAAACAACACACAAACACAGGCTCACATGCAATCACACACACACTCACAAATAGTCACACACTCTCACCTGCACTCACAGACACACTCACACCCACTCACAGACAAAAACACTGACACACAATCACAGAGTTGTATACACACTCTCTCCCACTAACACACCTACACACACACTAACAAACGCATCATCAAACACACACACACATACAGAAATCACACAGGCACTCAGACACTCCTACACTCACACACACTGTCACACACACTCACAAACACACGCAATCACACAGATTTCGGCACAATCACACACCTACACACACAGACTCACTCACACACATTCTCACACACAATCACACACACACAATCACACAATCGTATACACATTCACACACTCACTCCCACTCACACAACTACACACACACACTCACAGAGTCACATGCACTCACACCCACACTAAAACAGTCAGACACACACACCTGCACACAAAGACGCTCAGAAACTCAACCACAAACACAATCACACACAATAACACACTCGTACACACACTCCCACTCTCACTCCCACTCACACTTACACACACACACACTCACACACACATATATTAACCACAAAGTCCCTCAAAAAGAGACACCTACACTCAAACGCTCACACACACTCTCACACACCCACACAAAATCACGAAGACTGAGACACTGTTTCACACACTCACACACATACACACAGACACATTCACTCACATTCTCACACACAATCACAAAAACTCAGACACAATCACACACCCGTATACACACTCACACACACACAAACACTCACACAACTACACTCTCACAAACACTCACACATTCACACACCTACACACAGAAACAACCACATCCTCACACACAATTGCACACACACTATTACGCACCTACACATAGACACACACACATATAGACACACACACACTAACACACAATCACACACACTCACACACAATCGCACACTTATATACACACTCACACATTCACTCCCACTCACACAACAAAATTTCACAAAGAAACACACTCACACCCACACACACTCACAGACCCATTCGCACTCACACACTCACACACTGCTGCACTCACTCATCTACACACACAGAGACACCAACACACATTCTCAGAATGTCTCAGCACACACTCTCACACACTGCCACAAGCTCTCGCACACCTACTCACACACCAACACACACAGATTCACTTGCACTCACACACACACTCACACAATGTCACACACACACTCACACACCTACACACAGAAACACCCACATATTCAGACTGTAAGGCACAAACATGCACACACACACAGTCACCCACTCATATACACATTCACTCACTCACTCCCACTCACACCCCTGCACTCTCACAAACACCCTAACACACTCTCAAACTTACACACAGAAACACACACACTCAGACAGAAATGCACTCCCACATAGACTCACAAAATGTCACACACACACCTAAACAAAAACACACTCACACACACACAAACACAATGACACACTCCTATACATACTCACACACTCATTCCCAATCACACTTACACTCTCACAAACTCACACACACACACAGACATGAGCACTCACGCACATTGACACAGTGCCATAAACAGTCACACACCTACACACATGTAGACACACCCACAAACACACAGACACACAGACTCACACGCATTCACACTCACAATCACCCGGTCACACACACTCACACACCTGCTCACACAAACACATACAGACACACACGCAATAACACTGAAACACTGTCAAACACACTCGCACACCTACACACACAAACAAACCAACACACAAACACAGGCTCACATGCAATCACAAACACACTCACAAATAGTGACACACTCTCACCTGCACACACAGACACACTCACACCCACTCACAGACAAAAACACTCACACACAATCACACACTCGTATACACACTCTCTCCCACTAACACACCTACACACACACAAAGAAATGCATCATCAAACTCACACACACTCACATACAGAAATCACACAGGCACTCAGACACTCCTACACTCACACACACTGTCACACACACTCACAAACACACGCAATCACAGATTTCTGCACAATCACACAGCTACACACACAGACTCACTCACACACATTCTCACACACAATCACACACACACACAATCACCCAATCGTATACACATTCACACACTCACTCCCATTCACACAACAACACACACACACTCTCACTGTCACATGCACTCACACACACACTAAAACACTCAGACATTCTCCCCTGCACACAGACGCTCAGAAACTCAACTACAAACACAATCACACACAATAACACTCTCGTACACACACTCCCACTCTCACTCACACTCACACTTACACACACACACACTCACACACACATATATTAACCACAAAGGCCCTCAAAACGAAACACCTACACTCAAACGCTCACACACACTCTCACACACCCACACAAAATCACGAAGACTGAGACACTGTTTCACACACTCACACACATACACACAGACACATTCACTCACATTCTCACACACAATCACAAAAACTCAGACACATTCACACACCCGTATACACACTCACACACACACAAACACTCACACAACTACACTCTCACAAAGACACTCTCAAATTCACACACCTACACACAGAAACAACCACATTCTCACACACAATTGCACACACACAATTACGCACCTACACATAGACACACACACATATAGACACACACAAATACACACAGTCGCAAACTTATATAAACAATCACACAATCACTCCCACTCACACAACTAGACTTTCACAAAGAAACACAGTCACACCCACTCACTCTCACAGACTCATTCGCAATCACTCACTCACACACTGCTGCACTCACTCATCTACACACAGAGAGACACCAACACACATCCACAGAATGTCACAAACACACACACTCACACACTGCCACAAGCTCTCGCACACCTACTCACACACCAACACACACAGATTCACATGCACTCACACACACACTCACACAATGTCACACACACACTCACACACCTACACACAGAAACACCCACATATTCAGACGGTCAGGCACAAACATGCACACACACACAGTCACCCACTCATATACACATTCACTCACTCACTCCCACTCACACACCTGCACTCTCACAAACACCCTAACACACTCTCACCCTTACTCACAGACACACACACACTCAGACAGAAATGCACTCCCACATAGACTCACACAATGTCACACACACACGTAAACAAAAACACACTCACACACACACACAAACACAATGACACACTCATATACACACTCACACACTCATTCCCAATCACACCTACACTCTCACAAACTCACACACACACAGACACATGCGCAATCACGCACATTGACACAGTGCGATAAACAGTCACACACCTACACACATATAGACACACCCACAAACACACAGACACACAGACTCACACGCATTCACACTCACAATCACCCGGTCACACACACTCACACACCTACTCACACAAACACTTACAGACACACACGCAATAACACTGAAACACTGTCAAACACACTCACATACCTACACACACAAACAAACCAACACACAAACACAGGCTCACATGCAAACACAAACACACTCACAAATAGTGACACACTCACACCTGCACACACAGACACACTCACACCCACTCACAGACATAAACACTCACACACAATCACACACTCGTATACACACACTCTCCCACTAACACACCTACACACACAAAAAAAACGCATCATCAAACACACACACACTCACATACAGAAATCACACAGGCACTCAGACACTCCTACACTCACACACACTGTCACACACACTCGCAAACACACGCAATCACATAGATTTCGGCACAATCACACACCTACACACACAGACTCACTCACACACATTCTCTCACACAATCACACACACACACAATCACCCAATCGTGTACACATTCACACACTCACTCCCACTCACACAACTACACACACACACTCTCACAGTCACATGCACTCACACCCACACTAAAACCGTCAGACACACACACCTGCACACAAAGAAGCTCAGAAACTCACCCACAAACACAATCACACACAATAACACACTTGTACACACACCCCCACTCTCACTCCCACTCATACTTACACACACACACTCACACACACACATATATTAACCAAAAAGGCCCTCAAAAAGAAACACCTACACTCAAACGCTCACACACACTCTCACACACCCACACAAAATCACGAAGACTGAGACACTGTTTCACACATTTACACACATACACACAGACACATTCACTCACATTCTCACACACAATCACAAAAACTCAGACACAATCACACACCCGTATACACACTCACACACACACAAACACTCACACAACTTCACTCTAACATACACACTCACACATTCAGACATTCACACACCTACACACACAATCACCCACATTCTCACACACACAATTACGCACCTACACATAGACACCCACACATATAGACACACACACATAAACACAATCACACACAATCACTCACAATCGCACACTTATATACACACTCACACAATCACTCCCACTCACACAACTAGAATTTCACAAAGAAACACACTCACACCCACACACACTCACAGACACATTCCCAGTCAAACACTCACACACTGCTGCACTCACACATCTACACACACAGAGACACCAACACACAATCACAGAATGTCACAAACACACACACTCACACACTGCCACATGCTCTCGCACACCTACTCACCCACCAACACACAGCTTCAT
The DNA here is from genome assembly GCF_030020395.1 of Manis pentadactyla. NCBI lineage: Eukaryota > Metazoa > Chordata > Mammalia > Pholidota > Manidae > Manis > Manis pentadactyla. Next base: position 73,049,742 of record NC_080024.1, read on the forward strand.
ATACACTCACACACACTCACACAATGTCACACACACACTCACACAATGTCACACACACACTCACACACCTACACTCAGAAACACCCACATATTCAGACTGTCAGGCTCACACATGCACACACACACAGTCACCCACTTATATACACATTCACTCACTCACTCTCACTCACACACCTGCACTCTCACAAACACCCTAACACACTCTCACCCTTACTCACAGACACACACACACTCAGACAGAAATGCACTCCCACATAGACCCACACAATGTCACACACAGACCTAAACAAAAACACACTCACACACACACAAACACAATGACACACACACATATACATATTCACACACTCATTCCCAATCACACTTGCACTCTCACAATCTCACACACACACACATGAGCCCTCACGCACATTGACACAGTGCCATAAACAGTCACACACCTACACACATGTAGACACACCCACAAACACACAGACACACAGACTCACACGCATTCACACTCACAATCACCCGGTCACACACACTCACACACCTACTCACACAAACACAGACACACACGCACTAACACTGAAACAATGTCAAACACACTCGCACACCTACACACACAAACAAACCAACACACAAACACAGGCTCACATGCAATCACAAACACACTCACAAATAGTCACACACTCTCACCTGCACACACAGACACACTCACACCCACTCAGACAAAAACACTCACACACAGTCACACACTCGTATACACACTCTGTCCCACTAACACACCTACACACACACAAACAAACGCATCATCAAACACACACACTCACATACAGAAATCACACAGGCACTCAGACACTCCTACACTCACACACACTGTCACACACACTCACAAACACACGCAATCACATAGATTTCGGCACAATCACACACCTACACACACAGACTCACTCACACACATTCTCACACACAATCACACACACACACAATCACCCAATCGTATACACATTCACACACTCACTCCCACTCACACAACTACACACACACACTCTCACAGTCACATGCACTCACACCCACACTATAACTGTCAGACACACACACCTGCACACAGACGCTCAGAAACTCAACCACAAACACAATCACACACAATAACACACTCGTACACACACTCCAACTCTCACTCACACTCACACTTACACACACACACACTCACACACACACATATATTAACCACAAAGTCCCTCAAAAAGAAACACCTACACTCAAACGCTCACACACACTCTCACAAACCCACACAAAATCACGAAGACTGAGACACTGTTTAACACAATCACACACATACACACAGACACATTCACTCCCATTCTCACACACAATCACAAAAACTCAGACACAATCACACACCCGTATACACACTCACACACACACAAACACTCACACAACTACACTCTCACAAACACACTCACACATTCACACACCTACACACAGAAGCACCCACATTCTCACACACATTTGCACACACACAATTACGCACCTACACATAGACACACACACATATAGGCACACACACATACTCACAATCACACACATTCACACACAATCGCACACTTATATACACACTCACACAATCAGTCCCACTCACACAACTAGAATTTCACAAAGAAACACACTCACACCCACACACATTCCCACTCACACACTCACACACTGCTACACTCACACATCTACACACACAGAGCCACCAACACACAATCACAGAATGTCACAAACACACACACTCACACCCTGCCACAAGCTCTCGCACACCTACTCACACACCAACACTCACAGACTCACATGCACTCACACACACTCACACAATGTCACACACACACTCACACACCTACACACAGAAACACCCACATATTCAGACTGTCAGGCAACACACATGCAAACACACTGGCACCCACTCATATACACATTCACACACTCACTCCCACTCACACAACTACACATGCACACTCTCACACTCACATGCACTCACACCCACACTAAAACCGTCAGACACACACACCTGCACACAGACGCTCAGACACTCAACCACAAACACAATCACACACAATAACACACTCGTACACACAGTCCCACTCTCACTCCCACTCACACTTACACACACACACTCACACACACACACATATAATAACCACAAAGGCCCTCAAAAAGACAAACCTTCACTCAAACGCTCACACACACTCTCACACACCCACACAAAATCACGAAGACTGAGACACTGTTTAACACACTCACACACATACACACAGACACATTCACTCACATTTTCACACAAAATCACAAAAACTCAAACACAATCACACACCCGTATACACACTCACACACACAAACACTCACACAACTACACTCTCACAAACACACTCACACATTCACACACGTACACACAGAATCACCCACATTTTCACACACAACTGCACACACACAATTACGCACCTACACATAGACGCACACACATATAGGCACACACACATAATCACACACAATCACACACACTCCCACACAATCACACAGTTATATACACACTCACACATTCACTCCCACTCACACAAAAATTTCACAAAGAAACACACTCACACCAACACACACTCACAGACCCATTCGCACTCACACACTCACACACTGCTGCACTCACTCATCTACACACACAGAGACACCAACACACATTCTCAGAATGTCTCAAACACACACTCTCACACACTGCCACAACTCTCGCACACCTACTCACGCACCAACACACACAGATACACATGCACTCACACACACACTCACACAATGTCACACACACACTCACACACCTACACACAGAAACACCCACATATTCAGACTGTCAGGCACACACATGCACACACACTGTCACCCACTCATATACACATTCACTCACTCACTCCCACTCACACACCTGCACTCTCACAAACACCCAAACACACTCTCACCGTTACTCACAGACACACACACACTCAGACAGAAATGCACTCCCTCATAGACTCAAACAATGTCACACACAGACCTAAATAAAAACACACTCACACACACACAAACACAATGACACACTCATATAAATACTCACACACTCATTCCCAATCACACTTACACTCTCACAAACTCACACACACACAGACACATGAGCACTCACGCACATTGACACAGTGCCATAAACAGTCACACACCTACACACATGTAGACACACCCACAAACACACAGACACACAGACTCACACGCATTCACACTCACAATCACTCGGACACACACACTCACACACCTACTCACACAAACACTTACAGACACACACGCAATAACACTGAAACACTGTCAAACACACTCGCACACCTAAACACACAAACAAACCAACACACAAACACAGGCTCAAATGCAATCACAAACACGCTCACAAATAGTGACACACTCTCACCTGCACACACAGACACACTCACACCCACTCACAGACAAAAACACTCACACACAATCACACTCTCGTATACACACTCACTCCCACTAACACACCTGCACACACACAAAAACAAACGCATCATCAAACACACACACACTCACATACAGAAATCACACAGGCACTCAGACACTCCTACACTCACACACACTGTCACACACACTCACAAACACACGCAATCACACAGATTTCGGCACAATCACACACCTACCCACACAGACTCACTCACACACATTCTCACACACAATCACACACACACACAATCACCCAATCGTATACACATTCACACACTCACTCTCACTCACACAACTACACACACACACTCTCACAGTCACATGCACTCACACCCACCCTAAAACTCTCAGACACTCACACCTGCACACAGACGCTCAGAAACTCAACCACAAACACAATCACACACAATAACACACTCGTACACACACTCCCACTCTCACTCCCACTCACACTTACACACACACACACTCACACACACACATATATTAACCACAAAGGCCCTCAAAAAGAAACACCTACACTCAAACGCTCACACACACTCTCACACACCCACACAAAATCACGAAGACTGAGACACTGTTTCACACACTCACACACTGTTTCACACACTCACACACATACACACAGACACTTTCACTCACATTCTCACACACAATCACAAAAACTCAGACACAATCACACACCCGTATACACACTCACACACACACAAACACTCACACAATTACACTCTCACAAACACACTCACACATTCCCACACCTACACACAGAAACAACCACATTCTCACACACAATTGCACACACACATTTACACACCTACACATAGACACACACACATATATGCAAACACACATACTCACACACAATCACACACTCTCACACACACTCGCACACATATACACACTCACACAATCACTCCCACTCAAACAACTGAAATTTCACAAAGAAACACACTCACACCCACACACACTCACAGACTCATTTGCACTCACACACTCCTGCACTCACTCATCTACACACACAGAGACACCAACACACATTCACAGAATGTCACAAATACACACACTCACACACTGCCACAAGGTCTCGCACACCTACTCACACACCAACACACACAGATTCATATGCACTCACACACACTCACACAATGTCACACACACTCACACAATGTCACACACACACTCACACACCTACACACAGAAACACCCACATATTCAGACTGTCAGGCACATACATGCACACACACACAGTCACCCACTCATATACATATTCACTCACTCACTCCCACTCACACACCTGCACTCTCACAAACACCCTAACACACTTACACACAGACACACACACACTGAGACAGAAATGCACTCCCACATAGACTCACACAATGTCACACACACACCTAAACAAAAACACACTCACTAACACACACAAACACAATGACACACTCATATACACACTCACACACTCATTCCAAATCACACCTACACACTCACAAACTCACACACACACACAAACACAAGAGCACTCACGCACATTGACACAGTGCCATAAACAGTCACACACCTACACACATATAGACACAATTCACAAACACACAGACACACAGAATCACACGCACTCACACACACAATCACACTGTCACACACACTCACACATCTACTCACACAAACACTTACAGACACACACGCACTAACACTCACTCAAACACTGTCAAACACACTCGCACACCTACACACACAAACAAAACAACACACAAACACAGGCTCACATGCAATCACACACACACTCACAAATAGTCACACACTCTCACCTGCACTCACAGACACACTCACACCCACTCACAGACAAAAACACTCACACACAATCACACACTCGTATACACACTCTCTCCCACTAACACACCTACACACACACAAAGAAATGCATCATCAAACTCACACACACTCACATACAGAAATCACACAGGCACTCAGACACTCCTACACTCACACACACTGTCACACACACTCACAAACACACGCAATCACAGATTTCTGCACAATCACACAGCTACACACACAGACTCACTCACACACATTCTCACACACAATCACACACACACACAATCACCCAATCGTATACACATTCACACACTCACTCCCATTCACACAACAACACACACACACTCTCACTGTCACATGCACTCACACACACACTAAAACACTCAGACATTCTCCCCTGCACACAGACGCTCAGAAACTCAACTACAAACACAATCACACACAATAACACACTCGTACACACACTCCCACTCTCACTCACACTCACACTTACACACACACACACTCACACACACATATATTAACCACAAAGGCCCTCAAAACGAAACACCTACACTCAAACGCTCACACACACTCTCACACACCCACACAAAATCACGAAGACTGAGACACTGTTTCACACACTCACACACTGTTTCACACACTCACACACATACACACAGACACTTTCACTCACATTCTCACACACAATCACAAAAACTCAGACACAATCACACACCCGTATACACACTCACACACACACAAACACTCACACAATTACACTCTCACAAACACACTCACACATTCCCACACCTACACACAGAAACAACCACATTCTCACACACAATTGCACACACACATTTACACACCTACACATAGACACACACACATATATGCAAACACACATACTCACACACAATCACACACTCTCACACACACTCGCACACATATACACACTCACACAATCACTCCCACTCAAACAACTGAAATTTCACAAAGAAACACACTCACACCCACACACACTCACAGACTCATTTGCACTCACACACTCCTGCACTCACTCATCTACACACACAGAGACACCAACACACATTCACAGAATGTCACAAATACACACACTCACACACTGCCACAAGGTCTCGCACACCTACTCACACACCAACACACACAGATTCATATGCACTCACACACACTCACACAATGTCACACACACTCACACAATGTCACACACACACTCACACACCTACACACAGAAACACCCACATATTCAGACTGTCAGGCACATACATGCACACACACACAGTCACCCACTCATATACATATTCACTCACTCACTCCCACTCACACACCTGCACTCTCACAAACACCCTAACACACTTACACACAGACACACACACACTGAGACAGAAATGCACTCCCACATAGACTCACACAATGTCACACACACACCTAAACAAAAACACACTCACACACACACAAACACAATGACACACTCCTATACATACTCACACACTCATTCCCAATCACACTTACACTCTCACAAACTCACACACACACACAGACATGAGCACTCACGCACATTGACACAGTGCCATAAACAGTCACACACCTACACACATGTAGACACACCCACAAACACACAGACACACAGACTCACACGCATTCACACTCACAATCACCCGGTCACACACACTCACACACCTGCTCACACAAACACATACAGACACACACGCAATAACACTGAAACACTGTCAAACACACTCGCACACCTACACACACAAACAAACCAACACACAAACACAGGCTCACATGCAATCACAAACACACTCACAAATAGTGACACACTCTCACCTGCACACACAGACACACTCACACCCACTCACAGACAAAAACACTCACACACAATCACACACTCGTATACACACTCTCTCCCACTAACACACCTACACACACACAAAGAAATGCATCATCAAACTCACACACACTCACATACAGAAATCACACAGGCACTCAGACACTCCTACACTCACACACACTGTCACACACACTCACAAACACACGCAATCACAGATTTCTGCACAATCACACAGCTACACACACAGACTCACTCACACACATTCTCACACACAATCACACACACACACAATCACCCAATCGTATACACATTCACACACTCACTCCCATTCACACAACAACACACACACACTCTCACTGTCACATGCACTCACACACACACTAAAACACTCAGACATTCTCCCCTGCACACAGACGCTCAGAAACTCAACTACAAACACAATCACACACAATAACACACTCGTACACACACTCCCACTCTCACTCACACTCACACTTACACACACACACACTCACACACACATATATTAACCACAAAGGCCCTCAAAACGAAACACCTACACTCAAACGCTCACACACACTCTCACACACCCACACAAAATCACGAAGACTGAGACACTGTTTCACACACTCACACAGTTTCACACACTCACACACATACACACAGACACTTTCACTCACATTCTCACACACAATCACAAAAAATCAGACACAATCACACACCCGTATACACACTCACACACACACAAACACTCACACAATTACACTCTCACAAACACACTCACACATTCCCACACCTACACACAGAAACAACCACATTCTCACACACAATTGCACACACACATTTACACACCTACACATAGACACACACATATATGCAAACACACATACTCACACACAATCACACACTCTCACACACACTCGCACACATATACACACTCACACAATCACTCCCACTCAAACAACTGAAATTTCACAAAGAAACACACTCACACCCACACACACTCACAGACTCATTTGCACTCACACACTCCTGCACTCACTCATCTACACACACAGAGACACCAACACACATTCACAGAATGTCACAAATACACACACTCACACACTGCCACAAGGTCTCGCACACCTACTCACACACCAACACACACAGATTCATATGCACTCACACACACTCACACAATGTCACACACACTCACACAATGTCACACACACACTCACACACCTACACACAGAAACACCCACATATTCAGACTGTCAGGCACATACATGCACACACACACAGTCACCCACTCATATACATATTCACTCACTCACTCCCACTCACACACCTGCACTCTCACAAACACCCTAACACACTTACACACAGACACACACACACTGAGACAGAAATGCACTCCCACATAGACTCACACAATGTCACACACACACCTAAACAAAAACACACTCACTAACACACACAAACACAATGACACACTCATATACACACTCACACACTCATTCCAAATCACACCTACACACTCACAAACTCACACACACACACAAACACAAGAGCACTCACGCACATTGACACAGTGCCATAAACAGTCACACACCTACACACATATAGACACAATTCACAAACACACAGACACACAGAATCACACGCACTCACACACACAATCACACTGTCACACACACTCACACATCTACTCACACAAACACTTACAGACACACACGCACTAACACTCACTCAAACACTGTCAAACACACTCGCACACCTACACACACAAACAAAACAACACACAAACACAGGCTCACATGCAATCACACACACACTCACAAATAGTCACACACTCTCACCTGCACTCACAGACACACTCACACCCACTCACAGACAAAAACACTGACACACAATCACAGAGTTGTATACACACTCTCTCCCACTAACACACCTACACACACACTAACAAACGCATCATCAAACACACACACACATACAGAAATCACACAGGCACTCAGACACTCCTACACTCACACACACTGTCACACACACTCACAAACACACGCAATCACACAGATTTCGGCACAATCACACACCTACACACACAGACTCACTCACACACATTCTCACACACAATCACACACACACAATCACACAATCGTATACACATTCACACACTCACTCCCACTCACACAACTACACACACACACTCACAGAGTCACATGCACTCACACCCACACTAAAACAGTCAGACACACACACCTGCACACAAAGACGCTCAGAAACTCAACCACAAACACAATCACACACAATAACACACTCGTACACACACTCCCACTCTCACTCCCACTCACACTTACACACACACACACTCACACACACATATATTAACCACAAAGTCCCTCAAAAAGAGACACCTACACTCAAACGCTCACACACACTCTCACACACCCACACAAAATCACGAAGACTGAGACACTGTTTCACACACTCACACACATACACACAGACACATTCACTCACATTCTCACACACAATCACAAAAACTCAGACACAATCACACACCCGTATACACACTCACACACACACAAACACTCACACAACTACACTCTCACAAACACTCACACATTCACACACCTACACACAGAAACAACCACATCCTCACACACAATTGCACACACACTATTACGCACCTACACATAGACACACACACATATAGACACACACACACTAACACACAATCACACACACTCACACACAATCGCACACTTATATACACACTCACACATTCACTCCCACTCACACAACAAAATTTCACAAAGAAACACACTCACACCCACACACACTCACAGACCCATTCGCACTCACACACTCACACACTGCTGCACTCACTCATCTACACACACAGAGACACCAACACACATTCTCAGAATGTCTCAGCACACACTCTCACACACTGCCACAAGCTCTCGCACACCTACTCACACACCAACACACACAGATTCACTTGCACTCACACACACACTCACACAATGTCACACACACACTCACACACCTACACACAGAAACACCCACATATTCAGACTGTAAGGCACAAACATGCACACACACACAGTCACCCACTCATATACACATTCACTCACTCACTCCCACTCACACCCCTGCACTCTCACAAACACCCTAACACACTCTCAAACTTACACACAGAAACACACACACTCAGACAGAAATGCACTCCCACATAGACTCACAAAATGTCACACACACACCTAAACAAAAACACACTCACACACACACAAACACAATGACACACTCCTATACATACTCACACACTCATTCCCAATCACACTTACACTCTCACAAACTCACACACACACACAGACATGAGCACTCACGCACATTGACACAGTGCCATAAACAGTCACACACCTACACACATGTAGACACACCCACAAACACACAGACACACAGACTCACACGCATTCACACTCACAATCACCCGGTCACACACACTCACACACCTGCTCACACAAACACATACAGACACACACGCAATAACACTGAAACACTGTCAAACACACTCGCACACCTACACACACAAACAAACCAACACACAAACACAGGCTCACATGCAATCACAAACACACTCACAAATAGTGACACACTCTCACCTGCACACACAGACACACTCACACCCACTCACAGACAAAAACACTCACACACAATCACACACTCGTATACACACTCTCTCCCACTAACACACCTACACACACACAAAGAAATGCATCATCAAACTCACACACACTCACATACAGAAATCACACAGGCACTCAGACACTCCTACACTCACACACACTGTCACACACACTCACAAACACACGCAATCACAGATTTCTGCACAATCACACAGCTACACACACAGACTCACTCACACACATTCTCACACACAATCACACACACACACAATCACCCAATCGTATACACATTCACACACTCACTCCCATTCACACAACAACACACACACACTCTCACTGTCACATGCACTCACACACACACTAAAACACTCAGACATTCTCCCCTGCACACAGACGCTCAGAAACTCAACTACAAACACAATCACACACAATAACACTCTCGTACACACACTCCCACTCTCACTCACACTCACACTTACACACACACACACTCACACACACATATATTAACCACAAAGGCCCTCAAAACGAAACACCTACACTCAAACGCTCACACACACTCTCACACACCCACACAAAATCACGAAGACTGAGACACTGTTTCACACACTCACACACATACACACAGACACATTCACTCACATTCTCACACACAATCACAAAAACTCAGACACATTCACACACCCGTATACACACTCACACACACACAAACACTCACACAACTACACTCTCACAAAGACACTCCCAAATTCACACACCTACACACAGAAACAACCACATTCTCACACACAATTGCACACACACAATTACGCACCTACACATAGACACACACACATATAGACACACACAAATACACACAGTCGCAAACTTATATAAACACTCACACAATCACTCCCACTCACACAACTAGACTTTCACAAAGAAACACAGTCACACCCACTCACTCTCACAGACTCATTCGCAATCACTCACTCACACACTGCTGCACTCACTCATCTACACACAGAGAGACACCAACACACATCCACAGAATGTCACAAACACACACACTCACACACTGCCACAAGCTCTCGCACACCTACTCACACACCAACACACACAGATTCACATGCACTCACACACACACTCACACAATGTCACACACACACTCACACACCTACACACAGAAACACCCACATATTCAGACGGTCAGGCACAAACATGCACACACACACAGTCACCCACTCATATACACATTCACTCACTCACTCCCACTCACACACCTGCACTCTCACAAACACCCTAACACACTCTCACCCTTACTCACAGACACACACACACTCAGACAGAAATGCACTCCCACATAGACTCACACAATGTCACACACACACGTAAACAAAAACACACTCACACACACACACAAACACAATGACACACTCATATACACACTCACACACTCATTCCCAATCACACCTACACTCTCACAAACTCACACACACACAGACACATGCGCAATCACGCACATTGACACAGTGCGATAAACAGTCACACACCTACACACATATAGACACACCCACAAACACACAGACACACAGACTCACACGCATTCACACTCACAATCACCCGGTCACACACACTCACACACCTACTCACACAAACACTTACAGACACACACGCAATAACACTGAAACACTGTCAAACACACTCACATACCTACACACACAAACAAACCAACACACAAACACAGGCTCACATGCAAACACAAACACACTCACAAATAGTGACACACTCACACCTGCACACACAGACACACTCACACCCACTCACAGACATAAACACTCACACACAATCACACACTCGTATACACACACTCTCCCACTAACACACCTACACACACAAAAAAAACGCATCATCAAACACACACACACTCACATACAGAAATCACACAGGCACTCAGACACTCCTACACTCACACACACTGTCACACACACTCGCAAACACACGCAATCACATAGATTTCGGCACAATCACACACCTACACACACAGACTCACTCACACACATTCTCTCACACAATCACACACACACACAATCACCCAATCGTGTACACATTCACACACTCACTCCCACTCACACAACTACACACACACACTCTCACAGTCACATGCACTCACACCCACACTAAAACCGTCAGACACACACACCTGCACACAAAGAAGCTCAGAAACTCACCCACAAACACAATCACACACAATAACACACTTGTACACACACCCCCACTCTCACTCCCACTCATACTTACACACACACACTCACACACACACATATATTAACCAAAAAGGCCCTCAAAAAGAAACACCTACACTCAAACGCTCACACACACTCTCACACACCCACACAAAATCACGAAGACTGAGACACTGTTTCACACATTTACACACATACACACAGACACATTCACTCACATTCTCACACACAATCACAAAAACTCAGACACAATCACACACCCGTATACACACTCACACACACACAAACACTCACACAACTTCACTCTAACATACACACTCACACATTCAGACATTCACACACCTACACACACAATCACCCACATTCTCACACACACAATTACGCACCTACACATAGACACCCACACATATAGACACACACACATAAACACAATCACACACAATCACTCACAATCGCACACTTATATACATACTCACACAATCACTCCCACTCACACAACTAGAATTTCACAAAGAAACACACTCACACCCACACACACTCACAGACACATTCCCAGTCAAACACTCACACACTGCTGCACTCACACATCTACACACACAGAGACACCAACACACAATCACAGAATGTCACAAACACACACACTCACACACTGCCACATGCTCTCGCACACCTACTCACCCACCAACACACAGCTTCATATACACTCACACACACTCACACAATGTCACACACACACTCACACAATGTCACACACACACTCACACACCTACACTCAGAAACACCCACATATTCAGACTGTCAGGCTCACACATGCACACACACACAGTCACCCACTTATATACACATTCACTCACTCACTCTCACTCACACACCTGCACTCTCACAAACACCCTAACACACTCTCACCCTTACTCACAGACACACACACTCAGACAGTAATGCACTCCCACATAGACCCACACAATGTCACACACAGACCTAAACAAAAACACACTCACACACACACAAACACAATGACACACACACATATACATACTCACACACTCATTCCCAATCACACTTACACTCTCACAAACTCACACACACACACAGACACATGAGCACTCACGCACATTGACACAGTGCCATAAACAATCACACACCTACACACATGTAGACACACCCAAAAACACACAGACACACAGACTCACACGCATTCACACTCACAATCACCCGGTCACACACACTCACACACCTACTCACACAAACACTGACAGACACCCACGCACTAACACTGAAACACTGTCAAACACACTCGCACACCTACACACACAAACAAAACCACACACAAACACAGGCTCACATGCAATCAAACACACACTCACAAATAGTCACACACTCTCACCTGCACTCACAGACACACTCACACCCACTCACAGACAAAATCACTCACACACAATCACACACTCGTATACACACTCTCTCCCACTAACACACCTACACACACACTAACAAACGCATCATCAAACACACACACACTCACATACAGAAATCACACAGGCACTCAGACACTCCTACACTCACACACACTGTCACACACACTCACAAACACACGCAATCACACAGATTTCTGCACAAACACACACCTACACACACAGACTCACTCACACACATTCTCACACACAATCACACACACACAATCACCCAATCGTATACACATTCACACACTCACTCCCACTCACACAACTACACACACACACTCTCACAGAGTCACATGCACTCACACCCACACTAAAACTCTCAGACACTCACACCTGCACACAGACGCTCAGAAACTCAACCACAAACACAATCACACACAATAACACACTCGTACACACACTCCCACTCTCACTCCCACTCACACTTACACACACACACTCACACACACACATATATTAACCACAAAGGCCCTAAAAAAGAAACACCTACACTCAAACGCTCACACACACTCTCACACACCCACACAAAATCACGAAGACTGAGACACTGTTTCACACACTCACACACATACACACAGACACATTCACTCACATTCTCACACACAATCACAAAAACTCAGACACAATCACACACCCGTATACACACTCACACACACACAAACACTCACACAACTACACCCTCACAAACGCACACATTCACACATTCACACACCTACACACACAATCACCCACATTCTCACACACACAATTACGCACCTACACATAGACACCCACACATATAGACACACACACATACACACAATCACACACAATCACTCACAATCGCACACTTATATACACACTCACACAATCACTCCCAATCACACAACTAGAATTTCACAAAGAAACACACTCACACCCACACACACTCACAGACACATTCCCAATCACACACTAACACACTGCTGCACTCACACATCAACACACACAGAGACACCAACACACAATCACAGAATGTCACAAACACACACACTCACACACTGCCACAAGCTCTCGCACACCTACTCACACACAAACACACACAGATTCACATGCACTCACACACACTCACACAATGTCACACACACACTCACACACCTACACACAGATACACCCACATATTCAGACTGTCAGGCAACACACATGCAAACACACAGTCACCCACTCTTATACACATACACTCACTCACTCCCACTCACACCCCTGCACTCTCACAAACACCCTAACACACTCTCACACTTACACACAGACACACACACACACAGACAGAAATGCACACCCACATAGACTCACACAATGTCACACACACACCTAAACAAAAACACACTCACACACACACAAACACAATGACACACTCATATACACACTCACACACTCATTCCCAATCACAACTACACTCTCACAATCTCACACACACACACAGACACATGAGCACTCACGCACATTGACACAGTGCCTTAAACAGTCACACACCTACACACATGTAGACACACCCACAAACACACAGACACACAGACTCACACGCATTCACACACACGATCACCCGGTCACACACACTCACACACCTACTCACACAAACACTTACAGACACACACGCAATAACACTGAAACACTGCCAAACACACTCGCACACCTACACACACAAACAAACCAACACACAAACACAGGCTCCCATGCAAACGCAAACACACTCACAAATAGTGACACAATCTCACCTGCACACACAGACACACTCACACCCACTCACAGACAAAAACACACACAATCACACACTCGTATACACACTCTCTCCCACTAACACACCTACACACACACAAACAAAGGCATCATCAAACACACACACACTCACATACAGAAATCACACAGGCACTCAGACACTCCTACACACACACACACTGTCCCACACCCTCACAAACACACACAATCACACAGACGTCGGCACAATCACACACCTACACACACAGAATAACTCACACACCTTCTCACACACACTCACACACACCCACAGTCACCCAATCTTATACACATTCACACACTCACTCCCACTCCCACAACTACACACACACACTCTCACAGAGTCACATGCACTCACACCCACACTAAAACCGTCAGACACACACACCTGCACACAAAGACGCTCAGAAACAAACCCACAAACACAATCACACACAATAACACACTCGTACACACACTCCCACTCTCACTCCCACTCCCACTTACACACACACACACTCACACACACACATATATTAACCACAATAGCCCTCAAAAAGAAACACCTACACTCAAACGCTCACACACACACTCACACACCCACACAAATTCACGAAGACTGAGACACTGTTTCACACACTCACACACATACACACAGACACGTTCACTCACATTCTCACAAACAATCACAAAATCTCAGACACAATCACACACCCGTATTCTCACTCACACACACAAACACTCACACAACTACACTCTCACAAACACACTCACACATTCACACACCTACACACAGAAACAACCACATTCACACAAACAATTGCACACACACAATTACGCTCCTACACGTAGACACACACACATATAGGCACACAATCATACTCACACACAATCACACACACTCACACACAATCGCACACTTATATACACACTCACACAATCACTCCCACTCACACAAATGAAATTTCACAAAGAAACACACTCACACCCACACACACTCACAGACTCATTCGCACTCACACACTCACACACTGCTGCACTCACTCAACTACACACACAGAGACACCAACACACATTCTCAGAATGTCTCAAACACACACTCTCACACACTGCCACAAGCTCTCGCACACCTACTCACACACCAACACACACAGATTCACATGCACTCACACACACACTCACACAATGTCACACACACACTCACACACCTACACACAGAAACACCCACATATTCACACTGTCAGGCACAAACATGCACACACACACAGTCACCCACTCATATACACATTCACTCACTCACTCCCACTCACACACCTGCACTCTCACAAACACCCTAACACACTCTCACCCTTACTCACAGACACACACACACTCAGACAGAAATGCACTCCCACATAGACCCACACAATGTCACACACAGACCTAAACAAAAACACACTCACACACACACAAACACAATGACACACACACATATACATATTCACACACTCATTCCCAATCACACTTACACTCTCACAAACTCACACACACACACAGACACATGAGCAGTCACGCACATTGACACAGTGCCATAAAGAGTCACACACCTACACACATGTAGACACACCCACAAACACACAGACACACAGACTCACACGCATTCACACTCACAATCACCCGGTCACACACACTCACACACCTACTCACACAAACACAGACACACACGCACTAACTCTGAAACACTGTCAAACACACTCGCACTCCTACACACTCAAACAAACCAACACACAAACACAGGCTCACATGCAATCACAAACACACTCACAAATAGTCACACACTCTCACCTGCACACACAGACACACTCACACCCACTCAGACAAAAACACTCACACACAATCACACACTCGTATACACACTCTCTCCCACTAACACACCTACACACACACAAACAAACGCATCATCAAACACACATACACTCACATGCAGAAATCACACAGGCACTCAGACACTCCTACACTCACACACACTGTCACACACACTCACAAACACACGCAATCACACAGATTTCGGCACAATCACACACCTACACACACAGACTCACTCACACACATTCTCACACACAATCACCCAATCGTATACACATTCACACACTCACTCCCACTCACACAACTACACACACACACTCTCACAGTCACATGCACTCACACCCACACTAAAACTGTCAGACACACACACCTGCACACAAAGCTCAGAAACTCAACCACAAACACAATCACACACAATAACACACTTGTACACACACTCCCACTCTCACTCCCACTCATACTTACACACACACACACTCACACACACACATATATTAACCACAAAGTCCCTCAAAAAGAAATACCTACACTCAAACGCTCACACACACTCTCACAAACCCACACTAAATCACGAAGACTGAGACACTGTTTAACACACTCACACACGTACACACAGACACATTCACTCCCATTCTCACACCCAATCACAAAAACTCAGACACAATCACACACCCGTATACACACTCACACACACACAAACACTCACACAACTACACTCTCACAAACACACTCACACATTCACACACCTACACACAGAAGCCCCCACATTCTCACACACATTTGTACACACACAATTACGCACCTACACATAGACACACACACATACTCACACACAATCACACACACTCACACACAAACGCCCACTTATATACACACTCACACAATCACTCCCACTCACACAACTAGAATTTCAAAAAGTAACACACTCACACCCACACACACTCACAGACACATTCCCACTCACACACTCACACACTGCTGCACTCACACATCTACACACACCGAGACACCAACACACAATCAGAGAATGTCACAAACACACACACTCACACACTGCCACAAGCTCTCGCACACCTACTCACACACCAACACACACAGATTCACATGCACTCACACACACTCACACAATGTCACACACACACTCACACACCTACACACAGAAACACCCACATATTCAGACTGTCAGGCAACACACATGCACACACACACAGTCACCCACTCATATACACATTCACTCACTCACTCCCACTCACACACCTGCACTCTCACAAACACCCTAACACACTCTCACACTTACACACAGACACACACACACTCAGACAGAAATGCACTCCCACATAGACTCACACAATGTCACACTCAGACCTAAACAAAAACACACTCACACACACACAAACACAATGACACACTCATATACATACTCACACACTCATTCCCAATCACACTGACACTCTCACCAACTCACACACACACACACAGACACATGAGCACTCACGCGCATTGACACAGTGCCATAAACAGTCACACACCTGCACACATGTAGACACACCCACAAACACACAGACACACAGACTCACCCTCATTCACTCACACAATCACCCGGTCACACACACTCACTCACCTACTCACACAAACACTTACAGACACACACGCACTCACACTTAAACCCTGTCAAACACACTCGCACACCTACACACACAAACAAACCAACACACAAACACAGGCTCACATTCAATCACAAACACACTCACAAATACTGACACACTCACACCTGCACACACAGACACACTCACACCCACTCACAGACATAAACACTCACACACATTCACACACTCGTATACACACACTCTCCCACTAACACACCTACACACACAAAAAAAACGCATCATCAAACACACACACACTCACATACAGAAATCACACAGGCACTCAGACACTCCTACACTCACACACACTGTCACACACACTCACAAAAACACGCAATCACATAGATTTCGGCACAATCACACACCTACACACACAGACTCACTCACACACATTCTCACACACAATCACACACACACACAATCACAGAATCGTGAACACATTCACACACTCACTCCCACTCACACAACTACACACACACTCTCACAGTCTCATGCACTCACACCCACACTAAACCGTCAGACACACACACCTGCACACAAATCTCAGAAACTCACCCACAAACACAATCACACACAATAACACACTTGTACACACACTTCCACTCTCACTCACACTCACACTTACACACACACACACTCACACACACACATATATTAACCACAAAAGCCCTCAAAAAGAAACACCTACACTCAAACGCTCACACACACTCTCACACACCCACACAAAATCACGAAGACTGAGACACTGTTTCACACATTCACACACATACACACAGACACCTTCACTCACATTCTCACACACAGTCACAAAAACTCAGACACAATCACACACCGTATACACACTCACACACACACAAACACTCACACAACTTCACTCTCACAAACACACTCACACATTCACAGACCTACACACAGAAGCACCCACATTCTCACACACACAATTACGCACCTACACATAGACACACACACATATAGTTACACACACATACACACAATCACACAAACTCACACACAAACGCACACTTATATACACACACACAATCACTCCCACACACACAACTAGAATTTCAAAAAAAACACACTCACACCCACACACACTCACAGACACATTCCCACTCACACACTCACACAGTGCTGCACTCACACATCTACACACACAGAGACACCAACACACAATCTCCGAATGTCACAAACACACACACTCACACACTGCCACAAGCTCTCGCACACCTTTTCACACACCAACACACACAGATTCACATGCACTCACACACACTCACACAATGTCACACACACACTCACACAATGTCACACACACACTCACACACCTACACACAGAAACACCCACATATTCAGATTGTCAGGCTCACACATGCACACACACAGTCACCCACTCATATACACATTCACTCACTCACACCCACTCACACACCTGCACTCTCACAAACACCCTAACACACTCTCACACTTACACATAGACACACACACACTCAGACAGAAATGCACTCCCACATAGACTCACACAATGTCACACACACACCTAAACAAAAACACACTCACACACACACACAAACACAATGACACACTCATATACACACTCACACACTCATTCCCAATCACACCTACACACTCACAAACACACACACAGACACAGACACATGAGCACTCAAGCACATTGACACAGTGCCATAAAGACTCACACACCTACACACATATAGACACACATCACAAACACACAGACACACAGACTCACACGCACTCACACACACAATCACACTGTCACACACACTCACACACCTACTCACACAAACACTTACAGACACACACGCACTAACACTCACTCAAACACTGTCAAACACACTCGCACCCCTACACACACAAACAAAACAACACACAAACACAGGCTCACATGCAATCACACACACACTCACAAATAGTCACACACTCTCACCTGCACTCACAGACACACTCACACCCATTCACAGACAAAATCACTCACACACAATCACACACTCATATACACACACTCTCCCACTAACACACCTACACACACCCTAACAAACGCATCATCAAACACACACACACTCACATACAGAAATCACAGAGGCACTCAGACACTCCTACACTCACACACACTGTCACACACACTCACAAACACACGCAATCACACAGATTTCGGCACAATCACACACCTACACACACAGACTCACTCACACACATTCTCACACACAATCACACACACACAATCACCCAATCGTATACACATTCACACACTCACTCCCACTCACACAACTACACACACACACACTCACAGAGTCACATGCACTCACACCCACACTGAAACAGTCAGACACACACACATGCACACAAAGACGCTCAGAAACTCAACCACAAACACAATCACACACAATAACACACTCGTACACACACTCCCACTCTCACTCCCACTCACACTTACACACACACACACTCACACACACACACATATATTAACCACAAAGGCCCTCAAAAAGAAACACCTACACTCAAACGCTCACACACACTCTCACACACCCACACAAAATCACGAAGACTGATACACAGTTTCACACACTCACACACATACACACAGACACATTCACTCACATTCTCACACACAATGACAAAAGCTCCGACACAATCACACACCCGTTTACACACTCACACACACAAACACTCACACAACTACACACTCACAAACACACACATTCACAAACGTACACACAGAATCACCCACATTTTCACACACAATTGCACACACACAATTACGCACCTACACATAGACGCACACACATATAGGCACACACACATAATCACACACAATCACACACACTCCCACACAATCACACACTTATATACACACTCACACATTCACTCCCACTCACACAACATAAATTTCACAAAGATACACACTCACACCAACACACACTCACAGACCCATTCGCACTCACACACTCACACACTGCTGCACTCACTCATCTACACACACAGAGACACCAACACACATTCTCAGAATGTCTCAAACACACACTCTCACACACTGCCACAACTCTCGCACACATACTCACGCACCAACACACACAGATACACATGCACTCACACACACACTCACACAATGTCACACACACACTCACACACCTACACACAGAAACACCCACATATTCAGACTGTCAGGCACACACATGCACACACACACTGTCACCCACTCATATACACATTCACTCACTCACTCCCACTCACACACCTGCACTCTCACAAACACCCAAACACACTCCCACCGTTACTCATAGACACACACACACTCAGACAGAAATGCACTCCCACATAGACTCACACAATGTCACACACAGACCTAAACAAAAACACACTCACACACACACAAACACAATGACACACTCATATACATACTCACACACTCATTCCCAATTACACTTACACTCTCACAAACTCACACACACACAGACACATGAGCACTCACGCACATTGACACAGTGCCATAAACAGTCACACACCTACACACATGTAGACACACCCACAAACACACAGACACAAAGACTCACACGCATTCACACTCACAATCACCCGGTCACACACACTCACACACCTACTCACACAAACACTTACAGACACACACGCAATAACACTGAAACACTTTCAAACACACTCGCACACCTACACACACAAACAAACAAAAACACAAACACAGGCTCACATGCAATCACAAGCACACTCACAAATAGTGACACACTCTCACCTGCACACACAGACACACTCACACCCACTCACAGACATAAACACTCACACACAATCACACACTCGTATACACACTCTCTCCCACTAACTCACCTACACACACAAAAAAAAACGCATCATCAAACACACACACTCACATACAGAAATCACAGAGGCACTCAGACACTCCTACACTCACACACACTGTCACACACACTCACAAACACACGCAATCACACAGATTTCGGCACAAACACACACCTACACACACAGACTCACTCACACACATTCTCACACACAATCACACACACACACAATCACCCAATCGTATACACATTCACACACTCACTCCCACTCACACACCTACACACACACACTCTCACAGAGTCACATGCACTCACACCCACACTAAAACTCTCAGACACTCACACCTGCACACAGACGCTCAGAAACTCAACCACAAACACAATCACACACAATAACACACTCGTACACACACTCCCACTCTCACTCACACTCACACTTACACACACACACACACTCACACACACACATATATTAACCACAAAGGCCCTCAAAAAGAAACACCTACACTCAAACGCTCACACACACTCTCACAAACCCACACTAAATCACGAAGACTGAGACACTGTTTAACACACTCACACACGTACACACAGACACATTCACTCCCATTCTCACACACAATCACAAAAACTCAGACACAATCACAAACCCGTATACACACTCACACACACACAAACACTCACACAACTACACTCTCCATACACACTCACACATTCACACACCTACACACAGAATCACCCACATTTTCACACACAATTGCACACACACAATTACGCAACTACACATAGATACACACACATATAGACACACACACGTACTCACACACAATCGCACACTTATATACACACTCACACAATCAGTCCCACTCACACAGCTAGAATTTCACAAAGAAACACACTCACACCCACACACATTCCCACTCACACACTCACACACTGCTGCACTCACACATCTACACACACAGAGCCACCAACACACAATCACAGAATGTCACAAACACACACACTCACACACTGCCACAAGCTCTCGCACACCTACTCACACACCAACACTCACAGATTCACATGCACTCACACACACTCACACAATGTCACACACACACTCACACACCTACACACAGAAACACCCACATATTCAGACTGTCAGGCAACACACATGCAAACACACTGTCACCCACTCATATACACATTCACTCACTCACTCCCACTCACACACCTGCACTCTCACAAACACCCTAACACAGTCTCACACTTACACACAGACACACACACACTCAGACAGAAATGCACTCCCACATAGACTCACACAATGTCACACACACACCTAAACAAAAACACACTCACACACACAAACACAATGACACACTCATATACACACTCACACACTCATTCCCAATCTCACCTACACTCTCACAAACTCACACACACGCAGACACATGCGCAATCACGCACATTGACACAGTGCTATAAACAGTCATACACCTACACACATATAGACACACCCACAAACACACAGACACACAGAGTCACACGCATTCACACACACAATCACACTGTCACACACACACACACCTAATCACACAAACACTTACAGACACACACGCACTAACACTCAAACACTGTCAAACCCACTCGCACACCAACACACAAACAAAACAGCACACAAACACAGTCTCACATGCAATCACAAACACACTCACAAATAGTCACACACTCACCTGCACTCACAGACACACTCACACCCACTCACAGACAAAAACACTCACACACAATCAAACACTAGTATACACACTCACTCCCACTAACACACCTACACACACACAAACGCATCATCAAACACACACACACTCACATACAGAAATCACACAGGCACTCAGACACTCCTACATTCACACACACTGTCACACACACTCACAAACACACGCAATCACACAGATTTCGGCACAATCACACACCTACACACACAGAATCACTCACACACATTCTCACACACAATCACACACACACACAATCACCCAATCGTATACACATTCACACACTCACTCCCACTCACACAACTACACACACACACTCTCACAGAGTCACATGCACTCACACCCACACTAAAACACTCAGACTCTCACACCTGCACACAGACGCACAGAAACTCAACCACAAACACAATCACACACAATAACACACTCGTACACACACTCCCACTCTCACACACACTCACACTTACACACACACACTCACACACACACATATATTAACCACAAAGCCCTCAAAAAGAAACACCTACACTCAAACGCTCACACACACTCTCACACACCCACACAAAATCACGAAGACTGAGACACTGTTTCACACACTCACACACGTACACACAGACACATTCACTCACATTCTCACACACAATCACAAAACTCAGACACAATCACACACCCGTATACACACTCACACACACACAAACACTCACACAACTACACTCTCACAAACACTCACACATTCACACACCTACACACAGAAACAACCACATTCTCACACACAATTGCACACACACAATTACGCACCTACATATAGACACACACATATAGACACACACTAACACACAATCACACACACTCACACACAATCGCAC
The DNA here is from genome assembly GCF_030020395.1 of Manis pentadactyla. NCBI lineage: Eukaryota > Metazoa > Chordata > Mammalia > Pholidota > Manidae > Manis > Manis pentadactyla. The sequence continues at coordinate 73,075,923 of NC_080024.1, forward strand.
ACTTATATACACACTCACACATTCACTCCCACTCACACATCTAGAATTTCACAAAGAAACACACTCACACCCACACACACTCACAGACCCATTCGCACTCACACACTCACACACTGCTGCACTCACTCATCTACACACACAGAGACACCAACACACATTCTCAGAATGTCTCAAACACACACTCTCACACACTGCCACAAGCTCTCGCACACCTACTAACACACAAACACACACAGATTCACATGCACTCACAAACACTCACACAATGTCACACACACACTCACACAATGTCACACACACACTCACACACCTACACACAGAAACACCAACATATTCAGACTGTCAGGCACACACATGCACACACACACAGTCACCCACTCATATACACATTCACTCACTCACTCCCACTCACACCCCTGCACTCTCACAAACACCCTAACACACTCTCACACTTACACACAGACACACACTCTCAGACAGAAATGCAATCCCACATAGACTCACACAATGTCACACACACATCTAAACAAAAACACACTCACACACACACAAACACAATGACACTCTCATATACACACTCACACACTCATTCCCAATCACACCTACACTCTCACAAACACACACACACAGACACATGAGCACTCACGCATATTAACACAGTGCCATAAACTGTCACACACCTACACACATGTAGACACACCCACAAACACACATACACACAGACTCACACGCATTCACACACACAATAACCCGGTCACACACACTCACACAACTAGAATTTCACAAAGAAACACACTCACAACCACACACACTCACAGACTCATTCACACTCACTCACTCACACACAATCACCCAATCGTATACACATTCACACACTCACTCCCACTCACACAACTACACACACACACTCTCACAGAGTCACATGCACTCACACCCACACTAAAACCGTCAGACACACACACCTGCACACAAAGACGCTCAGAAACAAACCCACAAACACAATCACACACAATAACACACTCGTACACACACTCCCACTCTCACTCCCACTCCCACTTACACACACACACACTCACACACACACATATATTAACCACAATAGCCCTCAAAAAGAAACACCTACACTCAAACGCTCACACACACTCTCACACACCCACACAAATTCACGAAGACTGAGACACTGTTTCACACACTCACACACATACACACAGACACGTTCACTCACATTCTCACAAACAATCACAAAATCTCAGACACAATCACACACCCGTATTCTCACTCACACACACAAACACTCACACAACTACACTCTCACAAACACACTCACACATTCACACACCTACACACAGAAACAACCACATTCACACAAACAATTGCACACACACAATTACGCTCCTACACATAGACACACACATATAGGCACACAATCATACTCACACACAATCACACACACTCACACACAATCGCACACTTATATACACACTCACACAATCACTCCCACTCACACAAATGAAATTTCACAAAGAAACACACTCACACCCACACACACTCACAGACTCATTCGCACTCACACACTCACACACTGCTGCACTCACTCAACTACACACACAGAGACACCAACACACATTCTCAGAATGTCTCAAACACACACTCTCACACACTGCCACAAGCTCTCGCACACCTACTCACACACCAACACACACAGATTCACATGCACTCACACACACACTCACACAATGTCACACACACACTCACACACCTACACAGAGAAACACCCACATATTCACACTGTCAGGCACAAACATGCACACACACACAGTCACCCACTCATATACACATTCACTCACTCACTCCCACTCACACACCTGCACTCTCACAAACACCCTAACACACTCTCACCCTTACTCACAGACACACACACACTCAGACAGAAATGCACTCCCACATAGACCCACACAATGTCACACACAGACCTAAACAAAAACACACTCACACACACACAAACACAATGACACACACACATATACATATTCACACACTCATTCCCAATCACACTTACACTCTCACAAACTCACACACACACACAGACACATGAGCACTCACGCACATTGACACAGTGCCATAAAGAGTCACACACCTACACACATGTAGACACACCCACAAACACACAGACACACAGACTCACACGCATTCACACTCACAATCACCCGGTCACACACACTCACACACCTACTCACACAAACACAGACACACACGCACTAACTCTGAAACACTGTCAAACACACTCGCACTCCTACACACTCAAACAAACCAACACACAAACACAGGCTCACATGCAATCACAAACACACTCACAAATAGTCACACACTCTCACCTGCACACACAGACACACTCACACCCACTCAGACAAAAACACTCACACACAATCACACACTCGTATACACACTCTCTCCCACTAACACACCTACACACACACAAACAAACGCATCATCAAACACACATACACTCACATGCAGAAATCACACAGGCACTCAGACACTCCTACACTCACACACACTGTCACACACACTCACAAACACACGCAATCACACAGATTTCGGCACAATCACACACCTACACACACAGACTCACTCACACACATTCTCACACACAATCACACACACACACAATCACCCAATCGTATACACATTCACACACTCACTCCCACTCACACAACTACACACACACACTCTCACAGTCACATGCACTCACACCCACACTAAAACTGTCAGACACACACACCTGCACACAAAGCTCAGAAACTCAACCACAAACACAATCACACACAATAACACACTTGTACACACACTCCCACTCTCACTCCCACTCATACTTACACACACACACTCACACACACACATATATTAACCACAAAGTCCCTCAAAAAGAAATACCTACACTCAAACGCTCACACACACTCTCACAAACCCACACTAAATCACGAAGACTGAGACACTGTTTAACACACTCACACACGTACACACAGACACATTCACTCCCATTCTCACACCCAATCACAAAAACTCAGACACAATCACACACCCGTATACACACTCACACACACACAAACACTCACACAACTACACTCTCCATACACACTCACACATTCACACACCTACACACAGAATCACCCACATTTTCACACACAATTGCACACACACAATTACGCAACTACACATAGATACACACACATATAGACACACACACGTACTCACACACAATCGCACACTTATATACACACTCACACAATCAGTCCCACTCACACAGCTAGAATTTCACAAAGAAACACACTCACACCCACACACATTCCCACTCACACACTCACACACTGCTGCACTCACACATCTACACACACAGAGCCACCAACACACAATCACAGAATGTCACAAACACACACACTCACACACTGCCACAAGCTCTCGCACACCTACTCACACACCAACACTCACAGATTCACATGCACTCACACACACTCACACAATGTCACACACACACTCACACACCTACACACAGAAACACCCACATATTCAGACTGTCAGGCAACACACATGCAAACACACTGTCACCCACTCATATACACATTCACTCACTCACTCCCACTCACACACCTGCACTCTCACAAACACCCTAACACAGTCTCACACTTACACACAGACACACACACACTCAGACAGAAATGCACTCCCACATAGACTCACACAATGTCACACACACACCTAAACAAAAACACACTCACACACACAAACACAATGACACACTCATATACACACTCACACACTCATTCCCAATCTCACCTACACTCTCACAAACTCACACACACGCAGACACATGCGCAATCACGCACATTGACACAGTGCTATAAACAGTCACACACCTACACACATATAGACACACCCACAAACACACAGACACACAGAGTCACACGCATTCACACACACAATCACACTGTCACACACACACACACCTAATCACACAAACACTTACAGACACACACGCACTAACACTCAAACACTGTCAAACCCACTCGCACACCAACACACAAACAAAACAGCACACAAACACAGTCTCACATGCAATCACAAACACACTCACAAATAGTCACACACTCACCTGCACTCACAGACACACTCACACCCACTCACAGACAAAAACACTCACACACAATCACACACTCGTATACACACTCTCTCCCACTAACACACTTACACACACAAAAAAACGCATCATCAAACACACACACTCACATACAGAAATCACACAGGCACTCAGACAATCCTACACTCACACACACTGTCACACACACTCACAAACACACGCAATCACACAGATATTGGCACAATCACAAACCTACACACACAGACTCACTCACACACATTCTCACACACAATCACACACACACACAATCACCCAATCGTATACACATTCACACACTCACTCCCACTCACACAACTACACACACACACTCTCACAGTCACATGCACTCACACCCACACTAAAACTGTCAGACACACACACCTGCACACAGACGCTCAGAAACTCAACCACAAACACAATCACACACAATAACACACTCGTACACACACTCCCACTCTCACTCACACTCACACTTACACACACACACACTCACACACACACATATATTAACCACAAAGGCCCTCAAAAAGAAACACCTACACTCAAACGCTCACACACACTCTCACAAACCCACACAAAATCACGAAGACTGAGACACTGTTTCACACACTCACACACATACACACAGACACATTCACTCACATTCTCACACACAATCACAAAAACTCAGACACAATCACACACCCGTATACACACTCACACACACACAAACACTCACACAACTACACTCTCACAAACGCACTCACACATTCACACACCTACACACAGAAGCCCCCACATTCTCACACACATTTGTACACACACAATTACGCACCTACACATAGACACACACACATACTCACACACAATCACACACACTCACACACAAACGCCCACTTATATACACACTCACACAATCACTCCCACTCACACAACTAGAATTTCAAAAAGTAACACACTCACACCCACACACACTCACAGACACATTCCCACTCACACACTCACACACTGCTGCACTCACACATCTACACACACCGAGACACCAACACACAATCAGAGAATGTCACAAACACACACACTCACACACTGCCACAAGCTCTCGCACACCTACTCACACACCAACACACACAGATTCACATGCACTCACACACACTCACACAATGTCACACACACACTCACACACCTACACACAGAAACACCCACATATTCAGACTGTCAGGCAACACACATGCACACACACACAGTCACCCACTCATATACACATTCACTCACTCACTCCCACTCACACCCCTGCACTCTCACAAACACCCTAACACACTCTCACACTTACACACAGACACACACACACTCAGACAGAAATGCACTCCCACATAGACTCACACAATGTCACACTCAGACCTAAACAAAAACACACTCACACACACACAAACACAATGACACACTCATATACATACTCACACACTCATTCCCAATCACACTGACACTCTCACCAACTCACACACACACACACAGACACATGAGCACTCACGCGCATTGACACAGTGCCATAAACAGTCACACACCTGCACACATGTAGACACACCCACAAACACACAGACACACAGACTCACCCTCATTCACTCACACAATCACCCGGTCACACACACTCACTCACCTACTCACACAAACACTTACAGACACACACGCACTCACACTTAAACCCTGTCAAACACACTCGCACACCTACACACACAAACAAACCAACACACAAACACAGGCTCACATTCAATCACAAACACACTCACAAATACTGACACACTCACACCTGCACACACAGACACACTCACACCCACTCACAGACATAAACACTCACACACATTCACACACTCGTATACACACACTCTCCCACTAACACACCTACACACACAAAAAAAACGCATCATCAAACACACACACACTCACATACAGAAATCACACAGGCACTCAGACACTCCTACACTCACACACACTGTCACACACACTCACAAAAACACGCAATCACATAGATTTCGGCACAATCACACACCTACACACACAGACTCACTCACACACATTCTCACACACAATCACACACACACACAATCACAGAATCGTGAACACATTCACACACTCACTCCCACTCACACAACTACACACACACTCTCACAGTCTCATGCACTCACACCCACACTAAACCGTCAGACACACACACCTGCACACAAATCTCAGAAACTCACCCACAAACACAATCACACACAATAACACACTTGTACACACACTTCCACTCTCACTCACACTCACACTTACACACACACACACTCACACACACACATATATTAACCACAAAAGCCCTCAAAAAGAAACACCTACACTCAAACGCTCACACACACTCTCACACACCCACACAAAATCACGAAGACTGAGACACTGTTTCACACATTCACACACATACACACAGACACCTTCACTCACATTCTCACACACAGTCACAAAAACTCAGACACAATCACACACCGTATACACACTCACACACACACAAACACTCACACAACTTCACTCTCACAAACACACTCACACATTCACAGACCTACACACAGAAGCACCCACATTCTCACACACACAATTACGCACCTACACATAGACACACACACATATAGTTACACACACATACACACAATCACACAAACTCACACACAAACGCACACTTATATACACACACACAATCACTCCCACACACACAACTAGAATTTCAAAAAAAACACACTCACACCCACACACACTCACAGACACATTCCCACTCACACACTCACACAGTGCTGCACTCACACATCTACACACACAGAGACACCAACACACAATCTCCGAATGTCACAAACACACACACTCACACACTGCCACAAGCTCTCGCACACCTTTTCACACACCAACACACACAGATTCACATGCACTCACACACACTCACACAATGTCACACACACACTCACACAATGTCACACACACACTCACACACCTACACACAGAAACACCCACATATTCAGATTGTCAGGCTCACACATGCACACACACAGTCACCCACTCATATACACATTCACTCACTCACACCCACTCACACACCTGCACTCTCACAAACACCCTAACACACTCTCACACTTACACATAGACACACACACACTCAGACAGAAATGCACTCCCACATAGACTCACACAATGTCACACACACACCTAAACAAAAACACACTCACACACACACACAAACACAATGACACACTCATATACACACTCACACACTCATTCCCAATCACACCTACACACTCACAAACACACACACAGACACAGACACATGAGCACTCAAGCACATTGACACAGTGCCATAAAGACTCACACACCTACACACATATAGACACACATCACAAACACACAGACACACAGACTCACACGCACTCACACACACAATCACACTGTCACACACACTCACACACCTACTCACACAAACACTTACAGACACACACGCACTAACACTCACTCAAACACTGTCAAACACACTCGCACCCCTACACACACAAACAAAACAACACACAAACACAGGCTCACATGCAATCACACACACACTCACAAATAGTCACACACTCTCACCTGCACTCACAGACACACTCACACCCATTCACAGACAAAATCACTCACACACAATCACACACTCATATACACACACTCTCCCACTAACACACCTACACACACCCTAACAAACGCATCATCAAACACACACACACTCACATACAGAAATCACAGAGGCACTCAGACACTCCTACACTCACACACACTGTCACACACACTCACAAACACACGCAATCACACAGATTTCGGCACAATCACACACCTACACACACAGACTCACTCACACACATTCTCACACACAATCACACACACACAATCACCCAATCGTATACACATTCACACACTCACTCCCACTCACACAACTACACACACACACACTCACAGAGTCACATGCACTCACACCCACACTGAAACAGTCAGACACACACACATGCACACAAAGACGCTCAGAAACTCAACCACAAACACAATCACACACAATAACACACTCGTACACACACTCCCACTCTCACTCCCACTCACACTTACACACACACACACTCACACACACACACATATATTAACCACAAAGGCCCTCAAAAAGAAACACCTACACTCAAACGCTCACACACACTCTCACACACCCACACAAAATCACGAAGACTGATACACAGTTTCACACACTCACACACATACACACAGACACATTCACTCACATTCTCACACACAATGACAAAAGCTCCGACACAATCACACACCCGTTTACACACTCACACACACACAAACACTCACACAACTACACACTCACAAACACACACATTCACAAACGTACACACAGAATCACCCACATTTTCACACACAATTGCACACACACAATTACGCACCTACACATAGACGCACACACATATAGGCACACACACATAATCACACACAATCACACACACTCCCACACAATCACACACTTATATACACACTCACACATTCACTCCCACTCACACAACATAAATTTCACAAAGATACACACTCACACCAACACACACTCACAGACCCATTCGCACTCACACACTCACACACTGCTGCACTCACTCATCTACACACACAGAGACACCAACACACATTCTCAGAATGTCTCAAACACACACTCTCACACACTGCCACAACTCTCGCACACATACTCACGCACCAACACACACAGATACACATGCACTCACACACACACTCACACAATGTCACACACACACTCACACACCTACACACAGAAACACCCACATATTCAGACTGTCAGGCACACACATGCACACACACACTGTCACCCACTCATATACACATTCACTCACTCACTCCCACTCACACACCTGCACTCTCACAAACACCCAAACACACTCCCACCGTTACTCACAGACACACACACACTCAGACAGAAATGCACTCCCACATAGACTCACACAATGTCACACACAGACCTAAACAAAAACACACTCACACACACACAAACACAATGACACACTCATATACATACTCACACACTCATTCCCAATTACACTTACACTCTCACAAACTCACACACACACACAGACACATGAGTACTCACGCACATTGACACAGTGCCATAAACAGTCACACACCTACACACATGTAGACACACCCACAAACACACAGACACAAAGACTCACATGCATTCACACTCACAATCACCCGGTCACACACACTCACACACCTACTCACACAAACACTTACAGACACACACGCAATAACACTGAAACACTTTCAAACACACTCGCACACCTACACACACAAACAAACAAAAACACAAACACAGGCTCACATGCAATCACAAGCACACTCACAAATAGTGACACACTCTCACCTGCACACACAGACACACTCACACCCACTCACAGACATAAACACTCACACACAATCACACACTCGTATACACACTCTCTCCCACTAACTCACCTACACACACAAAAAAAAACGCATCATCAAACACACACACTCACATACAGAAATCACAGAGGCACTCAGACACTCCTACACTCACACACACTGTCACACACACTCACAAACACACGCAATCACACAGATTTCGGCACAAACACACACCTACACACACAGACTCACTCACACACATTCTCACACACAATCACACACACACACAATCACCCAATCGTATACACATTCACACACACACTTCCACACACACAACTACACACACTCACTCTCAGAGTCACATGCACTCACACCCACACTAAAACGGTCAGACACACACACCTGCACCCAAAGACGCTCAGACACTCAACCACAAACACAATCACACTCAATAACACACTCGTACACACAGTCCCACTCTCACTCCCACTCACACTTACACACACACTTTCACACACACACATATAATAACCACAAAGGCACTCAAAAAGACACACCTACACTCAAACGCTCACACACACTCTCACACACCCACACAAAATCACGAAGACTGAGACACTGTTTCACACACTCACACACATACACAGAAACATTCACTCACATTCTCACACACAATCACAAAAACTCAGACACAATCACACACCCGTATACTCACTCACACACACACAAACACTCACACAACTACACTCTCACAAACACGCTCACACATTCACACACCTACACACAGAAACAACCACATTCTCACACACAATTGCACACACACAATTACGCACCTACACATAGACACAAACACATATAGGCACACACACATACTCACACACAATCACACACACTCACACACTATCGCACACTTATATACACACTCACACAATCACTCCAACTCACGCAACTGAAATTTCACAAAGAAACACACTCACACACGCACACACTCACAGACTCATTCGCACTCACACACTCACACACTGCTGCACTCACACATCTACACACACAGAGACACCAACACACATTCACAGAATGTCACAAACAGACACACTCACACACTGCCACAAGCTCTCGCACACCTACTCACACACCAACACACACAGATTCACATGCACTCACACACACTCACACAATGTCACACACACACTCACACAATGTCACACACACACTCACACACCTACACACAGAAACACCCACATATTCAGACAGTCAGGCACACACATGCACACACACACAGTCACCCACTCATATACACATTCACTCACTCACTCCCACTCACACCCCTGCACTCTCACAAACACCCTAACACACTCTCACACTTACACACAGACACACACACACTCAGACAGAAATGCACTCCCACATAGACTCACACAATGTCACACACACACCTAAACAGAAACACACTCACACACACACAAACACAATGACACACTCATATACACACTCACACACTCATTCCCAATCACACCTACACTCTCACAAACTCACACACACACACAGACACATGAGCACTCACGCACATTGACACAGTGCCATAAAAAGTCACACACCTACACACATGTAGACACACCCACAAACACACAGACACACAGACTCACAAGCATTCACACACACAATCACCCGGTCACACACACTCACACACCTACTCACACAAACCAACACACAAACACATGCTCACATGCAAACACAAACACACTCACAAATAGTCACACACTCTCACCTGCACACACAGACACACTCACACCCACTCACAGACAAAAACACTCACACACAATCACACACTCGTATACACACTCTCTCCCACTAACACATCTACACACACACAAATAAACGCATCATCAAACACACACACACTCACATACAGAAATCACACAGGCACTCAGACACTCCTACACTCACACACACTGTCACACACACTCACAAACACACACAATCACGCAGATTTCAGCACAATCAAACACCTACACACACAGAATCACTCACACACATTCTCACACACAATCACACACACACACAATCACCCAATCGTATACACATTCACACACACACTTCCACACACACAACTACACACACTCACTCTCAGAGTCACATGCACTCACACCCACACTAAAACGGTCAGACACACACACCTGCACACATAGACGCTCAGAAACTCCCCCACAAACACAATCACACACAATAACACACACGTACACACACTCCCACTATCACTCCCACTCACACTTACACACACACTCACACACACACATATAATAACCACAAATGCCCTCAAACAGAAACACCTACACTCAAACGCTCACACACTCTCACACACCCACACAAAATCACGAAGACTGAGACACTGTTTCACACACTCACACACATACACACAGACACATTCACTCACATTCTCACACACAATCACAAAAACTCAGACAGAATCACACATCCGTATACACACTCACACACACACAAACACTCACACAACTACACTCTCACAAACACACTCACACATTCACACACCTACACACAGAAACAACCACATTCTCACACACAATTGCACACACACAATTAAGCACCTACACATAGATACACACACATATAGACACACACACATACTCACTCACAATCGCACACTTATATACACACTCACACAATCAGTCCCACTCACACAACTAGAATTTCACAAAGAAACGCACACCCACACACACTCACAGACTCATTCGCACTCACACACTCACACACTGCTGCACTCACACATCTACACACACAGAGACACCAACACACAATCACAGAATGTCACAAACACACACACTCACACACTGCCACAAGCTCTCGCACACCTACTCACACACCAACACACACAGATTCTCATGCACTCACACACACTCACACAATGTCACACACACACTCACACACCTACACACAGAGACACCCACATATTCAGACTGTCAGGCACACACATGCACACACACACAGTCACCCACTCATATACACATTCACTCACTCACTCCCACTCACACACCTGCACTCCCACAAACACCCTAACACACTCTCACCCTTACTCACAGACACACACACACTCAGACAGAAATACACTCCCACATAGACTCACACAATGTCACACACACACCTAAACAAAATCACACTCACACACACACAAACACAATGACACACTCATATACACACTCACACACTCATTTCCAATCACTCCTACACACTCACAAACTCACACACACACACAAACACATGAGCACTCACGCACATTGACACAGTGCCATAAACAGTCACACACCTACACACATATAGACACACTTCACAAACACACAGACACAAAGACTCACACGCATTCACACACACAATCCCACTGTCACACACACTCACACCCCTACTCACACAAACACTTACAGACACACACGCACTCACACTCACTCAAACACTGTCAAACACACTCGCACACCTACACACACAAACAAAACAACACACAAACACAGGCTCACATGCAATCACACACACACTCACAAATAGTCACACACTCTCACCTGCACTCACAGACACACTCACACCCACTCACAGACAAAAACACTCACACACAATCACACAGTCGTATACACACCCTCTCCCACTAACACACCTACACACACACTAACAAACGCATCATCAAACACACACACACTCACATACAGAAATCACACAGGCACTCAGACACTCCTACACTCACACACACTGTCACACACACTCACAAACACATGCAATCACACAGATTTCGGCACAAACACACACCTACACACACAGACTCACTCACACACATTCTCACACACAATCACACACACACAATCACCCAATCGTATACACATTCACACACTCACTCCCACTCACACAACTACACACACACACACTCACAGAGTCACATGCACTCACACCCACACTAAAACAGTCAGACACACACACCTGCACACAAAGACGCTCAGAAACTCAACCACAAACACAATCACACACAATAACACACTCGTACACACACTCCCACTCTCACTCCCACTCAAACTTACACACACACACACTCACACACACACATATATTAACCACAAAGGCCCTCAAAAAGAAACACCTACACTCAAACGCTCACACACACTCTCACACACCCACACAAAATCACGAAGACTGAGACACTGTTTCACACACTCACACACATACACACAGAAACATTCACTCACATTCTCACACACAATCACACAAACTAAGACACAATCACACACCCTAATACTCACTCACACACACACAAACACTCACACAACTACACTCTCACAAACACTCACACATTCACACACCTACACACAGAAACAACCACATTCTCACACACAATTGCATACACACAATTACGCACCTACACATAGACACACACACATATAGACACACACACACTAACAAACTATCACACACACTCACACACAATCGCACACTTATATACACACTCACACATTCACTCCCACTCACACAACAAATATTTCACAAAGAAACACACTCACACCCACACACACTCACAGACCCTTTCGTACTCACACACACACACTGCGGCACTCACTCATCTACACACACAGAGACACCAACACACATTCTCAGAATGTCTCAAACACACACTCTCACACACTGCCACAAGCTCTCGCACACCTACTCACACACCAACACACACAGATTCACATGCACTCACACACACACTCACACAATGTCACACACACACTCACACACCTACACACAGAAACACCCACATATTCAGACTGTCAGGCACAAACATGCACACACACACAGTCACCCACTCATAGACACATTCACTCACTCACTCCCACAAACACACCTGCACTCTCACAAACACCCTAACACACTCTCACCGTTACTCACAGACACACACACACTCAGACAGAAATGCACTCCCACATAGACTCACACAATGTCACACACAGACCTAAACAAAAACACACTCACACACACACAAACACAATGACACACTCATATACATACTCACACACTCATTCCCAATCACACCTACACTCTCACAAACTCACACACACACACAGACACATGAGCACTCAGGCACATTGACACAGTGCCATAAACAGTCACACACCTACACACATGTAGACACACCCACAAACACACAGACACACAGACTCACACGCATTCACACTCACAATCACCCGGTCACACACACTCACACACCTACGCACACAAACACTTACAGACACACACGCACTAACACTGAAACACTGTCAAACACACTCGCACACCTACACACACAAACAAACCAACACACAAACACAGGCTCACATGCAATCACAAACACACTCACAAATAGTGACACACTCTCACCTGCACACACAGACACACTCACACCCACTCAGACAAAAACACTCACACACAATCACACACTCGTATACACACTCTCTCCCACCAACACACCTACACACACACAAACGCATCATCAAACACACACACACTCACATACAGAAATCACACAGGCACTCAGACACTCCTACACTCACACACACTGTCACACACACTCACAAACACACGCAATCACACAGATTTCGGCACAATCACACACCTACACACACAGAATCACTCACACACATTCTCACACACAATCACACACACACACAATCACCCAATCGTATACACATTCACACACTCACTCCCACTCACACAACTACACACACACACTCTCACAGAGTCACATGCACTCACACCCACACTAAAACACTCAGACACTCACACCTGCACACAGACGCACAGAAACTCAACCACAAACACAATCACACACAATAACACACTCGTACACACACTCCCACTCTCACTCACACTCACACTTACACACACACACTCACACACACACATATATTAACCACAAAGCCCTCAAAAAGAAACACCTACACTCAAACGCTCACACACACTCTCACACACCCACACAAAATCACGAAGACTGAGACACTGTTTCACACACTCACACACGTACACACAGACACATTCACTCACATTCTCACAAACAATCACAAAAACGCAGACACAATCACACACCCGTATACACACTCACACACACACAAACACTCACACAACTACACTCTCACAAACACACTCACACATTCACACACCTACACACAGAAACAACCACATTCTCACACACAATTGCACACACACAATTACGCACCTACACATAGATACACACACATATAGACACACACACATACTCACACACAATCGCACACTTATATACACACTCACACAATCAGTCCCACTCACACAACTAGAATTTCACAAAGAAACGCACACCCACACACACTCACAGACTCATTCGCACTCACACACTCACACACTGCTGCACTCACACATCTACACACACAGAGACACCAACACACAATCACAGAATGTCACAAACACACACACTCACACACTGCCACAAGCTCTCGCACACCTACTCACACACCAACACACACAGATTCTCATGCACTCACACACACTCACACAATGTCACACACACACTCACACACCTACACACAGAGACACCCACATATTCAGACTGTCAGGCACACACATGCACACACACACAGTCACCCACTCATATACACATTCACTCACTCACTCCCACTCACACCCCTGCACTCTCACAAACACCCTAACACACTCTCACCCTTACTCAGAGACACACACACACTCAGACAGAAATGCACTCCCACATAGACTCACACAATGTCACACACACACCTAAACAAAAACACACTCACACACACACAAACACAATGACACACTCATATACACACTCACACACTCATTCCCAATCACACCTACACTCTCACAAACTCACACACACAGACACATGAGCACTCACGCACATTGATACAGTGCCATAAACAGTCACACACCTACACACATGTAGACACACCCACAAACACACAGACACACAGACTCACAAGCATTCACACACACAATCACCCGGTCACACACACTCACACACCTACTCACACAAACCAACACACAAACACAGGCTCACATGCAAACACAAACACACTCACAAATAGTCACACACTCTCACCTGCACACACAGACACACTCACACCCACTCACAGACAAAAACACTCACACACAATCACACACTCGTATACACACTCTCTCCTACTAACACATCTACACACACACAAATAAACGCATCATCAAACACACACACACTCACATACAGAAATCACACAGGCACTCAGACACTCCTACACTCACACACACTGTCACACACACTCACAAACACACACAATCTCGCAGATTCCAGCACAATCAAACACCTACACACACAGACTCACTCACACACATTCTCACACACAATCACACACACACACAATCACCCAATCGTATACACATTCACACACACACTTCCACACACACAACTACACACACTCACTCTCAGAGACACATGCACTCACACCCACACTAAAACGGTCAGACACACACACCTGCACACATAGACGCTCAGAAACTCACCCACAAACACAATCACATACAATAACACACACGTACACACACTCCCAATATCACTCCCACTCACACTTACACACACACTCACACACACACATATAATAACCACAAATGCCCTCAAACAGAAACACCTACACTCAAACGCTCACACACTCTCACACACCCACACAAAATCACGAAGACTGAGACACTGTTTCACACACTCACACACATACACACAGACACATTCACTCACATTCTCACAAACAATCACAAAAACTCAGACACAATCACACATCCGTATACACACTCACACACACACAAACACTCACACAACTACACTCTCACAAACACACTCACACATTCACACACCTACACACAGAAACAACCACATTCTCACACACAATTGCACACACACAATTACGCACCTACACATAGATACACACACATATAGACACACACACATACTCACACACAATCGCACACTTATATACACACTCACACAATCAGTCCCACTCACACAACTAGAATTTCACAAAGAAACGCACACCCACACACACTCACAGACTCATTCGCACTCACACACTCACACACTGCTGCACTCACACATCTACACACACAGAGACACCAACACACAATCACAGAATGTCACAAACACACACACTCACACACTGCCACAAGCTCTCGCACACCTACTCACACACCAACACACACAGATTCTCATGCACTCACACACACTCACACAATGTCACACACACACTCACACACCTACACACAGAGACACCCACATATTCAGACTGTCAGGCACACACATGCACACACACACAGTCACCCACTCATATACACATTCACTCACTCACTCCCACTCACACACCTGCACTCCCACAAACACCCTAACACACTCTCACCCTTACTCACAGACACACACACACTCAGACAGAAATACACTCCCACATAGACTCACACAATGTCACACACACACCTAAACAAAATCACACTCACACACACACAAACACAATGACACACTCATATACACACTCACACACTCATTTCCAATCACTCCTACACACTCACAAACTCACACACACACACAAACACATGAGCACTCACGCACATTGACACAGTGCCATAAACAGTCACACACCTACACACATGTAGACACACCCACAAACACACAGACACACAGACTCACACGCATTCACACTCACAATCACCCGGTCACACACACTCACACCCCTTCTCACACAAACACTTACAGACACACACGCACTCACACTCACTCAAACACTGTCAAACACACTCGCACACCTACACACACAAACAAAACAACACACAAACACAGGCTCACATGCAATCACACACACACTCACAAATAGTCACACACTCTCACCTGCACTCACAGACACACTCACACCCACTCACAGACAAAAACACTCACACACAATCACACAGTCGTATACACACCCTCTCCCACTAACACACCTACACACACACTAACAAACGCATCATCAAACACACACACACTCACATACAGAAATCACAGAGGCACTCAGACACTCCTACACTCACCCTCTCCCACTAACACACCTACACACACACTAACAAACGCATCATCAAACACACACACACTCACATACAGAAATCACAGAGGCACTCAGACACTCCTACACTCACACACACTGTCACACACACTCACAAACACATGCAATCACACAGATTTCGGCACAAACACACACCTACACACACAGACTCACTCACACACATTCTCACACACAATCACACACACACAATCACCCAATCGTATACACATTCACACACTCACTCCCACTCACACAACTACACACACACACACTCACAGAGTCACATGCACTCACACCCACACTAAAACAGTCAGACACACACACCTGCACACAAAGACGCTCAGAAACTCAACCACAAACACAATCACACACAATAACACACTCGTACACACACTCCCACTCTCACTCCCACTCAAACTTACACACACACACACTCACACACACACATATATTAACCACAAAGGCCCTCAAAAAGAAACACCTACACTCAAACGCTCACACACACTCTCACACACCCACACAAAATCACGAAGACTGAGACACTGTTTCACACACTCACACACATACACACAGAAACATTCACTCACATTCTCACACACAATCACACAAACTAAGACACAATCACACACCCTAATACTCACTCACACACACACAAACACTCACACAACTACACTCTCACAAACACTCACACATTCACACACCTACACACAGAGACAACCACATTCTCACACACAATTGCATACACACAATTACGCACCTACACATAGACACACACACATATAGACACACACACACTAACACACAATCACACACACTCACACACAATCGCACACTTAGATACACACTCAAACATTCACTCCCACTCACACAACAAATATTTCACAAAGAAACACACTCACACCCACACACACTCACAGACCCTTTCGTACTCACACACTCACACACTGCGGCACTCACTCATCTACACACACAGAGACACCAACACACATTCTCAGAATGTCTCAAACACACACTCTCACACACTGCCACAAGCTCTCGCACACCTACTCACACACCAACACACACAGATTCACATGCACTCACACACACACTCACACAATGTCACACACACACTCACACACCTACACACAGAAACACCCACATATTCAGACTGTCAGGCACAAACATGCACACACACACAGTCACCCACTCATAGACACATTCACTCACTCACTCCCACAAACACACCTGCACTCTCACAAACACCCTAACACACTCTCACCGTTACTCACAGACACACACACACTCAGACAGAAATGCACTCCCACATAGACTCACACAATGTCACACACAGACCTAAACAAAAACACACTCACACACACACAAACACAATGACACACTCATATACATACTCACACACTCATTCCCAATCACACCTACACTCTCACAAACTCACACGCACACACAGACACATGAGCACTCAGGCACATTGACACAGTGCCATAAACAGTCACACACCTACACACATGTAGACACACCCACAAACACACAGACACACAGACTCACACGCATTCACACTCACAATCACCCGGTCACACACACTCACACACCTACGCACACAAACACTTACAGACACACACGCACTAACACTGAAACACTGTCAAACACACTCGCACACCTACACACACAAACAAACACACAAACACAGGCTCACATGCAATCACAAACACACTCACAAATAGTGACACACTCTCACCTGCACACACAGACACACTCACAGACAAAAACACTCACACACAATCACACACTCGTATACACACTCTCTCCCACCAACACACCTACACACACACAAACGCATCATCAAACACACACACACTCACATACAGAAATCACACAGGCACTCAGACACTCCTACACTCACACACACTGTCACACACACTCACAAACACACGCAATCACACAGATTTCGGCACAATCACACACCTACACACACAGAATCACTCACACACATTCTCACACACAATCACACACACACACAATCACCCAATCGTATACACATTCACACACTCACTCCCACTCACACAACTACACACACACACTCTCACAGAGTCACATGCACTCACACCCACACTAAAACACTCAGACACTCACACCTGCACACAGACGCACAGAAACTCAACCACAAACACAATCACACACAATAACACACTCGTACACACACTCCCACTCTCACTCACACTCACACTTACACACACACACTCACACACACACATATATTAACCACAAAGCCCTCAAAAAGAAACACCTACACTCAAACGCTCACACACACTCTCACACACCCACACAAAATCACGAAGACTGAGACACTGTTTCACACACTCACACACGTACACACAGACACATTCACTCACATTCTCACAAACAATCACAAAAACTCAGACACAATCACACACCCGTATACACACTCACACACACAAACACTCACACAACTACACTCTCACAAACACACTCACACATTCACACACCTACACACAGAAACAACCACATTCTCACACACAATTGCACACACACAATTACGCACCTACACATAGATACACACACATATAGACACACACACATACTCACACACAATCGCACACTTATATACACACTCACACAATCAGTCCTACTCACACAACTAGAATTTCACAAAGAAACGCACACCCACACACACTCACAGACTCATTCGCACTCACACACTCACACACTGCTGCACTCACACATCTACACACACAGAGACACCAACACACAATCACAGAATGTCACAAACACACACACTCACACACTGCCACAAGCTCTCGCACACCTACTCACACACCAACACACACAGATTCTCATGCACTCACACACACTCACACAATGTCACACACACACTCACACACCTACACACAGAGACACCCACATATTCAGACTGTCAGGCACACACATGCACACACACACAGTCACCCACTCATATACACATTCACTCACTCACTCCCACTCACACACCTGCACTCCCACAAACACACTAACACACTCACACCCTTACTCACAGACACACACACACTCAGACAGAAATACACTCCCACATAGACTCACACAATGTCACACACACACCTAAACAAAATCACACTCACACACACACAAACACAATGACACACTCATATACACACTCACACACTCATTTCCAATCACTCCTACACACTCACAAACTCACACACACACAAACACATGAGCACTCACGCACATTGACACAGTGCCATAAACAGTCACACACCTACACACATATAGACACACTTCACAAACACACAGACACAAAGACTCACACGCATTCACACACACAATCCCACTGTCACACACACTCACACCCCTACTCACACAAACACTTACAGACACACACGCACTCACACTCACTCAAACACTGTCAAACACACTCGCACACCTACACACACAAACAAAACAACACACAAACACAGGCTCACATGCAATCACACACACACTCACAAATAGTCACACACTCTCACCTGCACTCACAGACACACTCACACCCACTCACAGACAAAAACACTCACACACAATCACACAGTCGTATACACACCCTCTCCCACTAACACACCTACACACACACTAACAAACGCATCATCAAACACACACACACTCACATACAGAAATCACAGAGGCACTCAGACACTCCTACACTCACACACACTGTCACACACACTCACAAACACATGCAATCACACAGATTTCGGCACAAACACACACCTACACACACAGACTCACTCACACACATTCTCACACACAATCACACACACACAGTCACCCAATCGTATACACATTCACACACTCACTCCCACTCACACAACTACACACACACACTCTCACAGAGTCACATGCACTCACACCCACACTAAAACAGTCAGACACACACACCTGCACAAAAAGACGCTCAGAAACTCAACCACAAACACAATCACACACAATAACACACTCGTACACACACTCCCACTCTCACTCCCACTCAAACTTACACACACACACACTCACACACACACATATATTAACCACAAAGGCCCTCAAAAAGAAACACCTACACTCAAACGCTCACACACACTCTCACACACCCACACAAAATCACGAAGTCTGAGACACTGTTTCACACACTCACACACATACACACAGAAACATTCACTCACATTCTCACACACAATCACCCAAACTAAGACACAATCACACACCCTAATACTCACTCACACACACACAAACACTCACACAACTACACTCTCACAAACACTCACACATTCACACACCTACACACAGAAACAACCACATTCTCACACACAATTGCATACACACAATTACGCACCTACACATAGACACACACACATATAGACACACACACACTAACAAACTATCACACACACTCACACACAATCGCACACTTATATACACACTCACACATTCACTCCCACTCACACAACAAATATTTCACAAAGAAACACACTCACACCCACACACACTCACAGACCCTTTCGTACTCACACACTCACACACTGCGGCACTCACTCATCTACACACACAGAGACACCAACACACATTCTCAGAATGTCTCAAACACACACTCTCACACACTGCCACAAGCTCTCGCACACCTACTCACACACCAACACACACAGATTCACATGCACTCACACACACACTCACACAATGTCACACACACACTCACACACCTACACACAGAAACACAAACATATTCAGACTGTCAGGCACAAACATGCACACACACACAGTCACCCACTCATAGACACATTCACTCACTCACTCCCACAAACACACCTGCACTCTCACAAACACCCTAACACACTCTCACCGTTACTCACAGACACACACACACTCAGACAGAAATGCACTCCCACATAGACTCACACAATGTCACACACAGACCTAAACAAAAACACACTCACACACACACAAACACAATGACACACTCATATACATACTCACACACTCATTCCCAATCACACCTACACTCTCACAAACTCACACACACACACAGACACATGAGCACTCAGGCACATTGACACAGTGCCATAAAGATTCACACACCTACACACATGTAGACACACCCACAAACACACAGACACACAGACTCACACGCATTCACACTCACAATCACCCGGTCACACACACTCACACACCTACTCACACAAACACTTACAGACACACACGCAATAACACTGAAACACTGTCAAACACACTCGCACACCTACACACACAAACAAACCAACACACAAACACAGGCTCACATGCAATCAAACACACACTCACAAATAGTCACACACTCTCACCTGCACTCACAGACACACTCACACCCACTCACAGACAAAATCACTCACACACAATCACACACTCGTATACACACTCTCTCCCACTAACACACCTACACACACACAAACGCATCATCAAACACACACACACTCACATACAGAAATCACACAGGCACTCAGACACTCCTACATTCACACACACTGTCACACACACTCACAAACACACGCAATCACACAGATTTCGGCACAATCACACACCTACACACACAGAATCACTCACACACATTCTCACACACAATCACACACACACACAATCACCCAATCGTATACACATTCACACACTCACTCCCACTCACACAACTACACACACACACTCTCACAGAGTCACATGCACTCACACCCACACTAAAACACTCAGACACTCACACCTGCACACAGACGCACAGAAACTCAACCACAAACACAATCACACACAATAACACACTCGTACACACACTCCCACTCTCACTCACACTCACACTTACACACACACACTCACACACACACATATATTAACCACAAAGCCCTCAAAAAGAAACACCTACACTCAAACGCTCACACACACTCTCACACACCCACACAAAATCACGAAGACTGAGACACTGTTTCACACACTCACACACGTACACACAGACACATTCACTCACATTCTCACAAACAATCACAAAAACGCAGACACAATCACACACCCGTATACACACTCACACACACACAAACACTCACACAACTACACTCTCACAAACACACTCACACATTCACACACCTACACACAGAAACAACCACATTCTCACACACAATTGCACACACACAATTACGCACCTACATATAGACACACACATATAGACACACACTAACACACAATCACACACACTCACACACAATCGCACACTTATATACACACTCACACATTCACTCCCACTCACACAACAAAAATTTCACAAAGAAACACACTCACACCCACACACACTCACAGACCCATTCGCACTCACACACTCACACACTGCTGCACTCACTCATCTACACACACAGAGACACCAACACACATTCTCAGAATGTCTCAAACACACACTCTCACACACTGCCACAAGCTCTCGCACACCTACTAACACACAAACACACACAGATTCACATGCACTCACAAACACTCACACAATGTCACACACACACTCACACAATGTCACACACACACTCACACCCCTACACACAGAAACACCAACATATTCAGACTGTCAGGCACACACATGCACACACACACAGTCACCCACTCATATACACATTCACTCACTCACTCCCACTCACACCCCTGCACTCTCACAAACACCCTAACACACTCTCACACTTACACACAGACACACACACTCAGACAGAAATGCAATCCCACATAGACTCACAAAATGTCACACACACACCTAAACAAAAACACACTCACACACACACAAACACAATGACACTCTCATATACACACTCACACACTCATTCCCAATCACACCTACACTCTCACAAACTCACACACACACACAGACACATGAGCACTCACGCACATTGACACAGTGCCATAAAAAGTCACACACCTACACACATGTAGACACACCCACAAACACACAGACACACAGACTCACAAGCATTCACACACACAATCACCCGGTCACACACACTCACACACCTACTCACACAAACACTTACAGACACACACGCAATAACACTGAAACACTGTCAAACCCACTCGCACACCTACACACACAAACAAACCAACACACAAACACAGGCTCACATGCAATCACAAACACACTCACAAATAGTGACACACTCTCACCTGCACACACAGACAAACTCACACCCACTCACAGACAAAAACACTCACACACAATCACACACTCATATACACACTCTCTCCCACTAACACACCCACACACACAAACAAACGCATCATCAAACACACACACACTCACATACAGACACACAGACTCACAAGCATTCACACACACAATAACCCGGTCACACACACTCACACAACTAGAATTTCACAAAGAAACACACTCACAACCACACACACTCACAGACTCATTCACACTCACTCACTCACACACTGCTGCACTCACACATCTACACACACAGAGACACCAACACACATTCACAGAATGTCACAAACACACACACTCACACACTGCCACAAGCTCTCGCACACCTACTCACACACCAACACACACATATTCACATGCACTCACACACACACTCACACAATGTCACACACACACTAACACACCTACACACAGAAACAACCACGTATTCAAACTATCAGGCACAAACTTGCACGCACACTCAGTCACCCACTCATATACACATTCACTCACTCACTCCCACTCACACACCTGCACTCTCACAAACACCCTAACACACTCTCACCATTACTCACAGACACACACACACTCAGACGGAAATGCACTCCCACATAGACTCACACAATGTCACACACACACCTAAGCAAAAACACACTCACACACACACACAAACACAATGACACACTCATATACACACTCATACACACATTAACAATCACACCTACACTCTCACAAACTAACACACACACACCGACACATGAGCACTCACGCACATTGACACAGTATCTTAAACAGTCACACACCTACACACATGTAGACACACCCACAAAAACACAGACACACAGACTCACACGCATTCACACACACACAATATCCCGGTCACACACACTCACACACCTACTCACACAAACACTTACAGACACACACGCACTAACACTGAAACACTGTCAAACACACTCGCACACCTATACACACAAACAAACCAACACACAAACAGGCTCACATGCAATCACACACACACTCACAAATCGTCACACACTCTCACCTGCACACAAAGACACACTCACACCCACTCACAGACAAAAACGCTCACACAAATCACACACTCGTATACACTCTCACTCCCATTAACACACATACACACACACAAAAAAACGCATCATCAAACACACACACACTCACATACAGAAATCACACAGGCACTCAGACACTCCTACACTCACACACACTGTCACACACGCTCACAAACACACACAATCACACAGGGTTCGGCACAATCACACACCAACACACACAGACTCACTCACACACATTCTCACACACAATCACACACACTCACACACAGTCACCCGATCGTACACACATTCACACACTCACTCCCACTCACACAACTACACACTCACACTCTCACAGAGTCACATGCACTCACACCCACACTAAAACCGTCAGACACACACACCTGCACACAAAGACGCTCAGACACTCACCCACAAACACAATCACACTCAATAACACACTCGTACACACAGTCCCTCTCTCACTCCCACTCACACTTACACACACACACTCACACACACACACATATAATAACCACAAAGGCCCTCAAAAAGAAACACCTACACTCAAACGCTCACACACACACTCACACACCCACACAAAATCACGAAGACTGAGGCACTGTTTCACACACTCACACACATACACACAGACACATTCACTCACATTCTCACACACAATCACACAAACTAAGACACAATCACACACCCTAATACTCACTCACATACACACAAACACTCACACAACTACACTCTCACAAACACACTCACACATTCACACACCTACACACAGAAACACCCACATACTCACACACAATTGCTCACACACTATTACGCACCTAGACATAGACACACACACATATAGACACACACACATACTAACACACAATCACACACACTCACACACAATCGCACACTTATATGCACACTCACACAATCACTCCCACTCACACAACTGAAATTTCACAAAGAATCACACACCCACACACACTCACAGACTCATTCGCACTACACACTCACAGACTGCTGCACTCTCACATATACACACACAGAGACACCAACACACATTCACAGAATGTCACAAACACACACACTCACACACTGCCACAAGCTCTCGCACTCCTACTCACACACCAACACACACAGATTCACATGCACTCACACACACTCACACAATGTCACACACACACTCACACACCTACACACAGTAACACCCACATATTCAGACTGTCAGGCACACACATGCGCACACACACAGTCACCCACTCATATACACATACACTCACTCACTCCCACTCACACACCTGCACTCTCACAAACACCCTAACACACTCTCACACTCACACACAGACACACACACACTCAGACAGAAATGCACTCCAACATGGACTCACACAATGTCACACACACAACTAAACAAAAACACACTCACACACACACAAACACAATGACACACACATATACACACTCACACACTCATTCCCAATCACACCTACACTCTCACAATCTCACACACACACAGACTCATGCACACTCACGCACATTGTCACAGTGCCATAAAGATTCACACACCTACACATATATAGACACACTTCACAAACACACAGACACACAGACTCACACGCATTCACACACACAATCACACTGTCACACACACTCACACACCTACTCACACAAACACTTACAGACACACACGCACTAACACTCACTCAAACACTGTCAAACACACTCGCACACCTACACACACAAATAAAACAACACGCAAACACAGGCTCACATGCAATCACACACACACTCACAAATAGTCACACAATCTCACCTGCACTCACAGACACACTCACACCCACTCACAGACAAAAACACTCACACACAATCACACACTCGTATACACACTCACTCCCACTAACACACCTACACACACACACAAACAAACGCATCATCAAACACACACACACTCACATACAGAAATCACACAGGCACTCAGACACTCCTACACTCACACACACTGTCACACACCCTCACAAACACACACAATCACACAGGGTTCGGCACAATCACACACCTACACACACAGACTCACTCACACACAATCTCACACACAATCACACACACTCACACACAGTCACCCAATCGTATACACATTCACACACTCACTCCCACTCACACAACTATACACACACACTCTCACAGAGTCACATGCCCTCACACCCACACTAAAACCGTCAGACACACACACATGCACACAAAGACGCTCGGACACTCACCCATAAACACAATCACACACAATAACACACTCGTACACACAGTCCCACTCTCACTCCCACTCACACTTACACACACACTTTCACACACACACACATATAATAACCACAAAGGCACTCAAAAAGACACACCTACACTCAAACGCTCACACACACTCTCACACACCCACACAAAATCACGAAGACTGAGACACTGTTTCACACACTCACACACATACACACAGACACATTCACTCACATTCTCACACACAATCACAAAAACTCAGACACAATCACACACCCGTATACTCACTCACACACACAGAAACACTCACACAACTACACTCTCACAAACACACTCACACATTCACACACCTACACACAGAAAAAACCACATTCTCACACACAATTGCACACACACAATTACGCACCTACACATATACACACACACATATAGACATACAAAAATACTAACACACAATCACACACACTCAAACACTATCGCACACTTATATACACACTCACACAATCACTCCAACTCACACAACTAAAATTTCACAAAGAAACACACTCACACCCACACACACTCACAGACTCATTCGCACGCACACACTCACACACTGCTGCACTCACACATCTACACACACAGAGACACCAACACACAATTCCAGAATGTCACAAACACACACACTCTCACACTGCCACAAGCTCTCGCATACCAACTCACACACCAACACACACAGATTCACATGCACTCACACACACTCACACAATGTCACACACACTCTCACACAATGTCACACACACACTCACACCCCTACACACAGAAACACCCACATATTCAGACAGTCAGGCACACTCATGCACACACACAGTCACCCACTCATATACACATTCACTCACTCACTCCCACTCACACCCCTGCACTCTCACAATCACCCTAACACACTCTCACACTTACACACAGACACACACACACTCAGACAGAAATGCACTCCCACATAGACTCACACAATGTCACACACACACCTAAACAAAAACACACTCACACACACACAAACACAATGACACACTCATATACACACTCACACACTCATTCCCAATCACACCTACACTCTCACAAACTCACACACACAGACACATGAGCACTCACGCACATTGATACAGTGCCATAAACAGTCACACACCTACACACATGTAGACACACCCACAAACACACAGACACACAGACTCACAAGCATTCACACACACAATCACCCGGTCACACACACTCACACACCTACTCACACAAACCAACACACAAACACAGGCTCACATGCAAACACAAACACACTCACAAATAGTCACACACTCTCACCTGCACACACAGACACACTCACACCCACTCACAGACAAAAACACTCACACACAATCACACACTCGTATACACACTCTCTCCTACTAACACATCTACACACACACAAATAAACGCATCATCAAACACACACACACTCACATACAGAAATCACACAGGCACTCAGACACTCCTACACTCACACACACTGTCACACACACTCACAAACACACGCAATCACGCAGATTCCAGCACAATCAAACACCTACACACACAGACTCACTCACACACATTCTCACACACAATCACACACACACACAATCACCCAATCGTATACACATTCACACACACACTTCCACACACACAACTACACACACTCACTCTCAGAGACACATGCACTCACACCCACACTAAAACGGTCAGACACACACACCTGCACACATAGACGCTCAGAAACTCACCCACAAACACAATCACACACAATAACACACACGTACACACACTCCCAATATCACTCCCACTCACACTTACACACACACTCACACACACACATATAATAACCACAAATGCCCTCAAACAGAAACACCTACACTCAAACGCTCACACACTCTCACACACCCACACAAAATCACGAAGACTGAGACACTGTTTCACACACTCACACACATACACACAGACACATTCACTCACATTCTCACACACAATCACAAAAACTCAGACACAATCACACATCCGTATACACACTCACACACACACAAACACTCACACAACTACACTCTCACAAACACACTCACACATTCACACACCTACACACAGAAACAACCACATTCTCACACACAATTGCACACACACAATTACGCACCTACACATAGATACACACACATATAGACACACACACATACTCACACACAATCGCACACTTATATACACACTCACACAATCAGTCCCACTCACACAACTAGAATTTCACAAAGAAACGCACACCCACACACACTCACAGACTCATTCGCACTCACACACTCACACACTGCTGCACTCACACATCTACACACACAGAGACACCAACACACAATCACAGAATGTCACAAACACACACACTCACACACTGCCACAAGCTCTCGCACACCTACTCACACACCAACACACACAGATTCTCATGCACTCACACACACTCACACAATGTCACACACACACTCACACACCTACACACAGAGACACCCACATATTCAGACTGTCAGGCACACACATGCACACACACACAGTCACCCACTCATATACACATTCACTCACTCACTCCCACTCACACACCTGCACTCCCACAAACACCCTAACACACTCTCACCCTTACTCACAGACACACACACACTCAGACAGAAATACACTCCCACATAGACTCACACAATGTCACACACACACCTAAACAAAATCACACTCACACACACACAAACACAATGACACACTCATATACACACTCACACACTCATTTCCAATCACTCCTACACACTCACAAACTCACACACACACACAAACACATGAGCACTCACGCACATTGACACAGTGCCATAAACAGTCACACACCTACACACATGTAGACACACCCACAAACACACAGACACACAGACTCACACGCATTCACACTCACAATCACCCGGTCACACACACTCACACCCCTACTCACACAAACACTTACAGACACACACGCACTCACACTCACTCAAACACTGTCAAACACACTCGCACACCTACACACACAAACAAAACAACACACAAACACAGGCTCACATGCAATCACACACACACTCACAAATAGTCACACACTCTCACCTGCACTCACAGACACACTCACACCCACTCACAGACAAAAACACTCACACACAATCACACAGTCGTATACACACCCTCTCCCACTAACACACCTATACACACACTAACAAACGCATCATCAAACACACACACACTCACATACAGAAATCACAGAGGCACTCAGACACTCCTACACTCACACACACTGTCACACACACTCACAAAAACACGCAATCACATAGATTTCGGCACAATCACACACCTACACACACAGACTCACTCACACACATTCTCACACACAATCACACACACACACAATCACAGAATCGTGAACACATTCACACACTCACTCCCACTCACACAACTACACACACACACTCTCACAGTCTCATGCACTCACACCACACTAAACCGTCAGACACACACACCTGCACACAAATCTTAGAAACTCACCCACAAACACAATCACACACAATAACACACTTGTACACACACTTCCACTCTCACTCACACTCACACTTACACACACACACACTCACACACACACATATATTAACCACAAAAGCCCTCAAAAAGAAACACCTACACTCAAACGCTCACACACACTCTCACACACCCACACAAAATCACGAAGACTGAGACACTGTTTCACACATTCACACACATACACACAGACACCTTCACTCACATTCTCACACACAGTCACAAAAACTCAGACACAATCACACACCGTATACACACTCACACACACACAAACACTCACACAACTTCACTCTCACAAACACACTCACACATTCACAGACCTACACACAGAAGCACCCACATTCTCACACACACAATTACGCACCTACACATAGACACACAGACATATAGTTACACACACATACACACAATCACACAAACTCACACACAAACGCACACTTATATACACACACACAATCACTCCCACACACACAACTAGAATTTCAAAAAAAACACACTCACACCCACACACACTCACAGACACATTCCCACTCACACACTCACACAGTGCTGCACTCACACATCTACACAGACAGAGACACCAACACACAATCTCCGAATGTCACAAACACACACACTCACACACTGCCACAAGCTCTCGCACACCTTTTCACACACCAACACACACAGATTCACATGCACTCACACACACTCACACAATGTCACACACACACCTAAACAAAAACACACTCACACACACACACAAACACAATGACACACTCATATACACACTCACACACTCATTCCCAATCACACCTACACACTCACAAACACACACACAGACACAGACACATGAGCACTCAAGCACATTGACACAGTGCCATAAAGACTCACACACCTACACACATATAGACACACATCACAAACACACAGACACACAGACTCACACGCACTCACACACACAATCACACTGTCACACACACTCACACACCTACTCACACAAACACTTACAGACACACACGCACTAACACTCACTCAAACACTGTCAAACACACTCGCACCCCTACACACACAAACAAAACAACACACAAACACAGGCTCACATGCAATCACACACACACTCACAAATAGTCACACACTCTCACCTGCACTCACAGACACACTCACACCCATTCACAGACAAAATCACTCACACACAATCACACACTCATATACACACACTCTCCCACTAACACACCTACACACACCCTAACAAACGCATCATCAAACACACACACACTCACATACAGAAATCACAGAGGCACTCAGACACTCCTACACTCACACACACTGTCACACACACTCACAAACACACGCAATCACACAGATTTCGGCACAATCACACACCTACACACACAGACTCACTCACACACATTCTCACACACAATCACACACACACAATCACCCAATCGTATACACATTCACACACTCACTCCCACTCACACAACTACACACACACACACTCACAGAGTCACATGCACTCACACCCACACTGAAACAGTCAGACACACACACATGCACACAAAGACGCTCAGAAACTCAACCACAAACACAATCACACACAATAACACACTCGTACACACACTCCCACTCTCACTCCCACTCACACTTACACACACACACACTCACACACACACACATATATTAACCACAAAGGCCCTCAAAAAGAAACACCTACACTCAAACGCTCACACACACTCTCACACACCCACACAAAATCACGAAGACTGATACACAGTTTCACACACTCACACACATACACACAGACACATTCACTCACATTCTCACACACAATGACAAAAGCTCCGACACAATCACACACCCGTTTACACACTCACACACACACAAACACTCACACAACTACACACTCACAAACACACACATTCACAAACGTACACACAGAATCACCCACATTTTCACACACAATTGCACACACACAATTACGCACCTACACATAGACGCACACACATATAGGCACACACACATAATCACACACAATCACACACACTCCCACACAATCACACACTTATATACACACTCACACATTCACTCCCACTCACACAACATAAATTTCACAAAGATACACACACACACCAACACACACTCACAGACCCATTCGCACTCACACACTCACACACTGCTGCACTCACTCATCTACACACACAGAGACACCAACACACATTCTCAGAATGTCTCAAACACACACTCTCACACACTGCCACAACTCTCGCACACATACTCACGCACCAACACACACAGATACACATGAACTCACACACACACTCACACAATGTCACACACACACTCACACACCTACACACAGAAACACCCACATATTCAGACTGTCAGGCACACACATGCACACACACACTGTCACCCACTCATATACACATTCACTCACTCACTCCCACTCACACACCTGCACTCTCACAAACACCCAAACACACTCCCACCGTTACTCACAGACACACACACACTCAGACAGAAATGCACTCCCACATAGACTCACACAATGTCACACACAGACCTAAACAAAAACACACTCACACACACACAAACACAATGACACACTCATATACATACTCACACACTCATTCCCAATTACACTTACACTCTCACAAACTCACACACACACAGACACATGAGCACTCACGCACATTGACACAGTGCCATAAACAGTCACACACCTACACACATGTAGACACACCCACAAACACACAGACACAAAGACTCACACGCATTCACACTCACAATCACCCGGTCACACACACTCACACACCTACTCACACAAACACTTACAGACACACACGCAATAACACTGAAACACTTTCAAACACACTCGCACACCTACACACACAAACAAACAAAAACACAAACACAGGCTCACATGCAATCACAAACACACTCACAAATAGTGACACACTCTCACCTGCACACACAGACACACTCACACCCACTCACAGACATAAACACTCACACACAATCACACACTCGTATACACACTCTCTCCCACTAACTCACCTACACACACAAAAAAAAACGCATCATCAAACACACACACTCACATACAGAAATCACAGAGGCACTCAGACACTCCTACACTCACACACACTGTCACACACACTCACAAACACACGCAATCACACAGATTTCGGCACAAACACACACCTACACACACAGACTCACTCACACACATTCTCACACACAATCACACACACACACAATCACCCAATCGTATACACATTCACACACACACTTCCACACACACAACTACACACACTCACTCTCAGAGTCACATGCACTCACACCCACACTAAAACGGTCAGACACACACACCTGCACCCAAAGACGCTCAGACACTCAACCACAAACACAATCACACTCAATAACACACTCGTACACAGTCCCACTCTCACTCCCACTCACACTTACACACACACTTTCACACACACACATATAATAACCACAAAGGCACTCAAAAAGACACACCTACACTCAAACGCTCACACACACTCTCACACACCCACACAAAATCACGAAGACTGAGACACTGATTCACACACTCACACACATACACAGAAACATTCACTCACATTCTCACACACAATCACAAAAACTCAGACACAATCACACACCCGTATACTCACTCACACACACACAAACACTCACACAACTACACTCTCACAAACACGCTCACACATTCACACACCTACACACAGAAACAACCACATTCTCACACACAATTGCACACACACAATTACGCACCTACACATAGACACAAACACATATAGGCACACACACATACTCACACACAATCACACACACTCACACACTATCGCACACTTATATACACACTCACACAATCACTCCAACTCACGCAACTGAAATTTCACAAAGAAACACACTCACACACGCACACACTCACAGACTCATTCGCACTCACACACTCACACACTGCTGCACTCACACATCTACACACACAGAGACACCAACACACATTCACAGAATGTCACAAACACACACACTCACACACTGCCACAAGCTCTCGCACACCTACTCACACACCAACACACACAGATTCACATGCACTCACACACACTCACACAATGTCACACACACACTCACACAATGTCACACACACACTCACACACCTACACACAGAAACACCCACATATTCAGACAGTCAGGCACACACATGCACACACACACAGTCACCCACTCATATACACATTCACTCACTCACTCCCACTCACACCCCTGCACTCTCACAAACACCCTAACACACTCTCACACTTACACACAGACACACACACACTCAGACAGAAATGCACTCCCACATAGACTCACACAATGTCACACACACACCTAAACAGAAACACACTCACACACACACAAACACAATGACACACTCATATACACACTCACACACTCATTCCCAATCACACCTACACTCTCACAAACTCACACACACACACAGACACATGAGCACTCACGCACATTGACACAGTGCCATAAAAAGTCACACACCTACACACATGTAGACACACCCACAAACACACAGACACACAGACTCACAAGCATTCACACACACAATCACCCGGTCACACACACTCACACACCTACTCACACAAACCAACACACAAACACATGCTCACATGCAAACACAAACACACTCACAAATAGTCACACACTCTCACCTGCACACACAGACACACTCACACCCACTCACAGACAAAAACACTCACACACAATCACACACTCGTATACACACTCTCTCCCACTAACACATCTACACACACACAAATAAACGCATCATCAAACACACACACACTCACATACAGAAATCACACAGGCACTCAGACACTCCTACACTCACACACACTGTCACACACACTCACAAACACACACAATCACGCAGATTTCAGCACAATCAAACACCTACACACACAGACTCACTCACACACATTCTCACACACAATCACACACACACACAATCACCCAATCGTATACACATTCACACACACACTTCCACACACACAACTACACACACTCACTCTCAGAGTCACATGCACTCACACCCACACTAAAACGGTCAGACACACACACCTGCACACATAGACGCTCAGAAACTCCCCCACAAACACAATCACACACAATAACACACACGTACACACACTCCCACTATCACTCCCACTCACACTTACACACACACTCACACACACACATATAATAACCACAAATGCCCTCAAACAGAAACACCTACACTCAAACGCTCACACACTCTCACACACCCACACAAAATCACGAAGACTGAGACACTGTTTCACACACTCACACACATACACACAGACACATTCACTCACATTCTCACACACAATCACAAAAACTCAGACAGAATCACACATCCGTATACACACTCACACACACACAAACACTCACACAACTACACTCTCACAAACACACTCACACATTCACACACCTACACACAGAAACAACCACATTCTCACACACAATTGCACACACACAATTAAGCACCTACACATAGATACACACACATATAGACACACACACATACTCACTCACAATCGCACACTTATATACACACTCACACAATCAGTCCCACTCACACAACTAGAATTTCACAAAGAAACGCACACCCACACACACTCACAGACTCATTCGCACTCACACACTCACACACTGCTGCACTCACACATCTACACACACAGAGACACCAACACACAATCACAGAATGTCACAAACACACACACTCACACACTGCCACAAGCTCTCGCACACCTACTCACACACCAACACACACAGATTCTCATGCACTCACACACACTCACACAATGTCACACACACACTCACACACCTACACACAGAGACACCCACATATTCAGACTGTCAGGCACACACATGCACACACACACAGTCACCCACTCATATACACATTCACTCACTCACTCCCACTCACACACCTGCACTCCCACAAACACCCTAACACACTCTCACCCTTACTCACAGACACACACACACTCAGACAGAAATACACTCCCACATAGACTCACACAATGTCACACACACACCTAAACAAAATCACACTCACACACACACAAACACAATGACACACTCATATACACACTCACACACTCATTTCCAATCACTCCTACACACTCACAAACTCACACACACACACAAACACATGAGCACTCACGCACATTGACACAGTGCCATAAACAGTCACACACCTACACACATATAGACACACTTCACAAACACACAGACACAAAGACTCACACGCATTCACACACACAATCCCACTGTCACACACACTCACACCCCTACTCACACAAACACTTACAGACACACACGCACTCACACTCACTCAAACACTGTCAAACACACTCGCACACCTACACACACAAACAAAACAACACACAAACACAGGCTCACATGCAATCACACACACACTCACAAATAGTCACACACTCTCACCTGCACTCACAGACACACTCACACCCACTCACAGACAAAAACACTCACACACAATCACACAGTCGTATACACACCCTCTCCCACTAACACACCTACACACACACTAACAAACGCATCATCAAACACACACACACTCACATACAGAAATCACAGAGGCACTCAGACACTCCTACACTCACACACACTGTCACACACACTCACAAACACATGCAATCACACAGATTTCGGCACAAACACACACCTACACACACAGACTCACTCACACACATTCTCACACACAATCACACACACACAATCACCCAATCGTATACACATTCACACACTCACTCCCACTCACACAACTACACACACACACACTCACAGAGTCACATGCACTCACACCCACACTAAAACAGTCAGACACACACACCTGCACACAAAGACGCTCAGAAACTCAACCACAAACACAATCACACACAATAACACACTCGTACACACACTCCCACTCTCACTCCCACTCAAACTTACACACACACACACTCACACACACACATATATTAACCACAAAGGCCCTCAAAAAGAAACACCTACACTCAAACGCTCACACACACTCTCACACACCCACACAAAATCACGAAGACTGAGACACTGTTTCACACACTCACACACATACACACAGAAACATTCACTCACATTCTCACACACAATCACACAAACTAAGACACAATCACACACCCTAATACTCACTCACACACACACAAACACTCACACAACTACACTCTCACAAACACTCACACATTCACACACCTACACACAGAAACAACCACATTCTCACACACAATTGCATACACACAATTACGCACCTACACATAGACACACACACATATAGACACACACACACTAACACACAATCACACACACACACACAAAATCGCACACTTATATACACACTCACACATTCACTCCCACTCACACAACAAATATTTCACAAAGAAACACACTCACACCCACACACACTCACAGACCCTTTCGTACTCACACACACACACTGCGGCACTCACTCATCTACACACACAGAGACACCAACACACATTCTCAGAATGTCTCAAACACACACTCTCACACACTGCCACAAGCTCTCGCACACCTACTCACACACCAACACACACAGATTCACATGCACTCACACACACACTCACACAATGTCACACACACACTCACACACCTACACACAGAAACACCCACATATTCAGACTGTCAGGCACAAACATGCACACACACACAGTCACCCACTCATAGACACATTCACTCACTCACTCCCACAAACACACCTGCACTCTCACAAACACCCTAACACACTCTCACCGTTACTCACAGACACACACACACTCAGACAGAAATGCACTCCCACATAGACTCACACAATGTCACACACAGACCTAAACAAAAACACACTCACACACACACAAACACAATGACACACTCATATACATACTCACACACTCATTCCCAATCACACCTACACTCTCACAAACTCACACACACACACAGACACATGAGCACTCAGGCACATTGACACAGTGCCATAAACAGTCACACACCTACACACATGTAGACACACCCACAAACACACAGACACACAGACTCACACGCATTCACACTCACAATCACCCGGTCACACACACTCACACACCTACGCACACAAACACTTACAGACACACACGCACTAACACTGAAACACTGTCAAACACACTCGCACACCTACACACACAAACAAACCAACACACAAACACAGGCTCACATGCAATCACAAACACACTCACAAATAGTGACACACTCTCACCTGCACACACAGACACACTCACAGACAAAAACACTCACACACAATCACACACTCGTATACACACTCTCTCCCACCAACACACCTACACACACACAAACGCATCATCAAACACACACACACTCACATACAGAAATCACACAGGCACTCAGACACTCCTACACTCACACACACTGTCACACACACTCACAAACACACGCAATCACACAGATTTCGGCACAATCACACACCTACACACACAGAATCACTCACACACATTCTCACACACAATCACACACACACACAATCACCCAATCGTATACACATTCACACACTCACTCCCACTCACACAACTACACACACACACTCTCACAGAGTCACATGCACTCACACCCACACTAAAACACTCAGACACTCACACCTGCACACAGACGCACAGAAACTCAACCACAAACACAATCACACACAATAACACACTCGTACACACACTCCCACTCTCACTCACACTCACACTTACACACACACACTCACACACACACATATATTAACCACAAAGCCCTCAAAAAGAAACACCTACACTCAAACGCTCACACACACTCTCACACACCCACACAAAATCACGAAGACTGGGACACTGTTTCACACACTCACACACGTACACACAGACACATTCACTCACATTCTCACAAACAATCACAAAAACTCAGACACAATCACACACCCGTATACACACTCACACACACAAACACTCACACAACTACACTCTCACAAACACACTCACACATTCACACACCTACACACAGAAACAACCACATTCTCACACACAATTGCACACACACAATTACGCACCTACACATAGATACACACACATATAGACACACACACATACTCACTCACAATCGCACACTTATATACACACTCACACAATCAGTCCCACTCACACAACTAGAATTTCACAAAGAAACGCACACCCACACACACTCACAGACTCATTCGCACTCACACACTCACACACTGCTGCACTCACACATCTACACACACAGAGACACCAACACACAATCACAGAATGTCACATACACACACACTCACACACTGCCACAAGCTCTCGCACACCTACTCACACACCAACACACACAGATTCTCATGCACTCACACACACTCACACAATGTCACACACACACTCACACACCTACACACAGAGACACCCACATATTCAGACTGTCAGGCACACACATGCACACACACACAGTCACCCACTCATATACACATTCACTCACTCACTCCCACTCACACACCTGCACTCCCACAAACACACTAACACACTCACACCCTTACTCACAGACACACACACACTCAGACAGAAATACACTCCCACATAGACTCACACAATGTCACACACACACCTAAACAAAATCACACTCACACACACACAAACACAATGACACACTCATATACACACTCACACACTCATTTCCAATCACTCCTACACACTCACAAACTCACACACACACACAAACACATGAGCACTCACGCACATTGACACAGTGCCATAAACAGTCACACACCTACACACATATAGACACACTTCACAAACACACAGACACAAAGACTCACACGCATTCACACACACAATCCCACTGTCACACACACTCACACCCCTACTCACACAAACACTTACAGACACACACGCACTCACACTCACTCAAACACTGTCAAACACACTCGCACACCTACACACACAAACAAAACAACACACAAACACAGGCTCACATGCAATCACACACACACTCACAAATAGTCACACACTCTCACCTGCACTCACAGACACACTCACACCCACTCACAGACAAAAACACTCACACACAATCACACAGTCGTATACACACCCTCTCCCACTAACACACCTACACACACACTAACAAACGCATCATCAAACACACACACACTCACATACAGAAATCACAGAGGCACTCAGACACTCCTACACTCACACACACTGT
The DNA here is from genome assembly GCF_030020395.1 of Manis pentadactyla. Classification (NCBI taxonomy): domain Eukaryota; kingdom Metazoa; phylum Chordata; class Mammalia; order Pholidota; family Manidae; genus Manis; species Manis pentadactyla. The sequence goes on from NC_080024.1 coordinate 73,119,060, forward strand.
CACACACACTCACAAACACATGCAATCACACAGATTTCGGCACAAACACACACCTACACACACAGACTCACTCACACACATTCTCACACACAATCACACACACACAGTCACCCAATCGTATACACATTCACACACTCACTCCCACTCACACAACTACACACACACACTCTCACAGAGTCACATGCACTCACACCCACACTAAAACAGTCAGACACACACACCTGCACAAAAAGACGCTCAGAAACTCAACCACAAACACAATCACACACAATAACACACTCGTACACACACTCCCACTCTCACTCCCACTCAAACTTACACACACACACACTCACACACACACATATACTAACCACAAAGGCCCTCAAAAAGAAACACCTACACTCAAACGCTCACACACACTCTCACACACCCACACAAAATCACGAAGTCTGAGACACTGTTTCACACACTCACACACATACACACAGAAACATTCACTCACATTCTCACACACAATCACCCAAACTAAGACACAATCACACACCCTAATACTCACTCACACACACACAAACACTCACACAACTACACTCTCACAAACACTCACACATTCACACACCTACACACAGAAACAACCACATTCTCACACACAATTGCATACACACAATTACGCACCTACACATAGACACACACACATATAGACACACACACACTAACAAACTATCACACACACTCACACACAATCGCACACTTATATACACACTCACACATTCACTCCCACTCACACAACAAATATTTCACAAAGAAACACACTCACACCCACACACACTCACAGACCCTTTCGTACTCACACACTCACACACTGCGGCACTCACTCATCTACACACACAGAGACACCAACACACATTCTCAGAATGTCTCAAACACACACTCTCACACACTGCCACAAGCTCTCGCACACCTACTCACACACCAACACACACAGATTCACATGCACTCACACACACACTCACACAATGTCACACACACACTCACACACCTACACACAGAAACACAAACATATTCAGACTGTCAGGCACAAACATGCACACACACACAGTCACCCACTCATAGACACATTCACTCACTCACTCCCACAAACACACCTGCACTCTCACAAACACCCTAACACACTCTCACCGTTACTCACAGACACACACACACTCAGACAGAAATGCACTCCCACATAGACTCACACAATGTCACACACAGACCTAAACAAAAACACACTCACACACACACAAACACAATGACACACTCATATACATACTCACACACTCATTCCCAATCACACCTACACTCTCACAAACTCACACACACACACAGACACATGAGCACTCAGGCACATTGACACAGTGCCATAAAGATTCACACACCTACACACATGTAGACACACCCACAAACACACAGACACACAGACTCACACGCATTCACACTCACAATCACCCGGTCACACACACTCACACACCTACTCACACAAACACTTACAGACACACACGCAATAACACTGAAACACTGTCAAACACACTCGCACACCTACACACACAAACAAACCAACACACAAACACAGGCTCACATGCAATCAAACACACACTCACAAATAGTCACACACTCTCACCTGCACTCACAGACACACTCACACCCACTCACAGACAAAATCACTCACACACAATCACACACTCGTATACACACTCTCTCCCACTAACACACCTACACACACACAAACGCATCATCAAACACACACACACTCACATACAGAAATCACACAGGCACTCAGACACTCCTACATTCACACACACTGTCACACACACTCACAAACACACGCAATCACACAGATTTCGGCACAATCACACACCTACACACACAGAATCACTCACACACATTCTCACACACAATCACACACACACACAATCACCCAATCGTATACACATTCACACACTCACTCCCACTCACACAACTACACACACACACTCTCACAGAGTCACATGCACTCACACCCACACTAAAACACTCAGACACTCACACCTGCACACAGACGCACAGAAACTCAACCACAAACACAATCACACACAATAACACACTCGTACACACACTCCCACTCTCACTCACACTCACACTTACACACACACACTCACACACACACATATATTAACCACAAAGCCCTCAAAAAGAAACACCTACACTCAAACGCTCACACACACTCTCACACACCCACACAAAATCACGAAGACTGAGACACTGTTTCACACACTCACACACGTACACACAGACACATTCACTCACATTCTCACACACAATCACAAAACTCAGACACAATCACACACCCGTATACACACTCACACACACACAAACACTCACACAACTACACTCTCACAAACACTCACACATTCACACACCTACACACAGAAACAACCACATTCTCACACACAATTGCACACACACAATTACGCACCTACATATAGACACACACATATAGACACACACTAACACACAATCACACACACTCACACACAATCGCACACTTATATACACACTCACACATTCACTCCCACTCACACAACAAAAATTTCACAAAGAAACACACTCACACCCACACACACTCACAGACCCATTCGCACTCACACACTCACACACTGCTGCACTCACTCATCTACACACACAGAGACACCAACACACATTCTCAGAATGTCTCAAACACACACTCTCACACACTGCCACAAGCTCTCGCACACCTACTAACACACAAACACACACAGATTCACATGCACTCACAAACACTCACACAATGTCACACACACACTCACACAATGTCACACACACACTCACACCCCTACACACAGAAACACCAACATATTCAGACTGTCAGGCACACACATGCACACACACACAGTCACCCACTCATATACACATTCACTCACTCACTCCCACTCACACCCCTGCACTCTCACAAACACCCTAACACACTCTCACACTTACACACAGACACACACACTCAGACAGAAATGCAATCCCACATAGACTCACAAAATGTCACACACACACCTAAACAAAAACACACTCACACACACACAAACACAATGACACTCTCATATACACACTCACACACTCATTCCCAATCACACCTACACTCTCACAAACTCACACACACACACAGACACATGAGCACTCACGCACATTGACACAGTGCCATAAAAAGTCACACACCTACACACATGTAGACACACCCACAAACACACAGACACACAGACTCACAAGCATTCACACACACAATCACCCGGTCACACACACTCACACACCTACTCACACAAACACTTACAGACACACACGCAATAACACTGAAACACTGTCAAACCCACTCGCACACCTACACACACAAACAAACCAACACACAAACACAGGCTCACATGCAATCACAAACACACTCACAAATAGTGACACACTCTCACCTGCACACACAGACAAACTCACACCCACTCACAGACAAAAACACTCACACACAATCACACACTCATATACACACTCTCTCCCACTAACACACCCACACACACAAACAAACGCATCATCAAACACACACACACTCACATACAGACACACAGACTCACAAGCATTCACACACACAATAACCCGGTCACACACACTCACACAACTAGAATTTCACAAAGAAACACACTCACAACCACACACACTCACAGACTCATTCACACTCACTCACTCACACACTGCTGCACTCACACATCTACACACACAGAGACACCAACACACATTCACAGAATGTCACAAACACACACACTCACACACTGCCACAAGCTCTCGCACACCTACTCACACACCAACACACACATATTCACATGCACTCACACACACACTCACACAATGTCACACACACACTAACACACCTACACACAGAAACAACCACGTATTCAAACTATCAGGCACAAACTTGCACGCACACTCAGTCACCCACTCATATACACATTCACTCACTCACTCCCACTCACACACCTGCACTCTCACAAACACCCTAACACACTCTCACCATTACTCACAGACACACACACACTCAGACGGAAATGCACTCCCACATAGACTCACACAATGTCACACACACACCTAAGCAAAAACACACTCACACACACACACAAACACAATGACACACTCATATACACACTCATACACACATTAACAATCACACCTACACTCTCACAAACTAACACACACACACCGACACATGAGCACTCACGCACATTGACACAGTATCTTAAACAGTCACACACCTACACACATGTAGACACACCCACAAAAACACAGACACACAGACTCACACGCATTCACACACACACAATATCCCGGTCACACACACTCACACACCTACTCACACAAACACTTACAGACACACACGCACTAACACTGAAACACTGTCAAACACACTCGCACACCTATACACACAAACAAACCAACACACAAACAGGCTCACATGCAATCACACACACACTCACAAATCGTCACACACTCTCACCTGCACACAAAGACACACTCACACCCACTCACAGACAAAAACGCTCACACAAATCACACACTCGTATACACTCTCACTCCCATTAACACACATACACACACACAAAAAAACGCATCATCAAACACACACACACTCACATACAGAAATCACACAGGCACTCAGACACTCCTACACTCACACACACTGTCACACACGCTCACAAACACACACAATCACACAGGGTTCGGCACAATCACACACCAACACACACAGACTCACTCACACACATTCTCACACACAATCACACACACTCACACACAGTCACCCGATCGTACACACATTCACACACTCACTCCCACTCACACAACTACACACTCACACTCTCACAGAGTCACATGCACTCACACCCACACTAAAACCGTCAGACACACACACCTGCACACAAAGACGCTCAGACACTCACCCACAAACACAATCACACTCAATAACACACTCGTACACACAGTCCCTCTCTCACTCCCACTCACACTTACACACACACACTCACACACACACACATATAATAACCACAAAGGCCCTCAAAAAGAAACACCTACACTCAAACGCTCACACACACACTCACACACCCACACAAAATCACGAAGACTGAGGCACTGTTTCACACACTCACACACATACACACAGACACATTCACTCACATTCTCACACACAATCACACAAACTAAGACACAATCACACACCCTAATACTCACTCACATACACACAAACACTCACACAACTACACTCTCACAAACACACTCACACATTCACACACCTACACACAGAAACACCCACATACTCACACACAATTGCTCACACACTATTACGCACCTAGACATAGACACACACACATATAGACACACACACATACTAACACACAATCACACACACTCACACACAATCGCACACTTATATGCACACTCACACAATCACTCCCACTCACACAACTGAAATTTCACAAAGAATCACACACCCACACACACTCACAGACTCATTCGCACTACACACTCACAGACTGCTGCACTCTCACATATACACACACAGAGACACCAACACACATTCACAGAATGTCACAAACACACACACTCACACACTGCCACAAGCTCTCGCACTCCTACTCACACACCAACACACACAGATTCACATGCACTCACACACACTCACACAATGTCACACACACACTCACACACCTACACACAGTAACACCCACATATTCAGACTGTCAGGCACACACATGCGCACACACACAGTCACCCACTCATATACACATACACTCACTCACTCCCACTCACACACCTGCACTCTCACAAACACCCTAACACACTCTCACACTCACACACAGACACACACACACTCAGACAGAAATGCACTCCAACATGGACTCACACAATGTCACACACACAACTAAACAAAAACACACTCACACACACACAAACACAATGACACACACATATACACACTCACACACTCATTCCCAATCACACCTACACTCTCACAATCTCACACACACACAGACTCATGCACACTCACGCACATTGTCACAGTGCCATAAAGATTCACACACCTACACATATATAGACACACTTCACAAACACACAGACACACAGACTCACACGCATTCACACACACAATCACACTGTCACACACACTCACACACCTACTCACACAAACACTTACAGACACACACGCACTAACACTCACTCAAACACTGTCAAACACACTCGCACACCTACACACACAAATAAAACAACACGCAAACACAGGCTCACATGCAATCACACACACACTCACAAATAGTCACACAATCTCACCTGCACTCACAGACACACTCACACCCACTCACAGACAAAAACACTCACACACAATCACACACTCGTATACACACTCACTCCCACTAACACACCTACACACACACACAAACAAACGCATCATCAAACACACACACACTCACATACAGAAATCACACAGGCACTCAGACACTCCTACACTCACACACACTGTCACACACCCTCACAAACACACACAATCACACAGGGTTCGGCACAATCACACACCTACACACACAGACTCACTCACACACAATCTCACACACAATCACACACACTCACACACAGTCACCCAATCGTATACACATTCACACACTCACTCCCACTCACACAACTATACACACACACTCTCACAGAGTCACATGCCCTCACACCCACACTAAAACCGTCAGACACACACACATGCACACAAAGACGCTCGGACACTCACCCATAAACACAATCACACACAATAACACACTCGTACACACAGTCCCACTCTCACTCCCACTCACACTTACACACACACTTTCACACACACACACATATAATAACCACAAAGGCACTCAAAAAGACACACCTACACTCAAACGCTCACACACACTCTCACACACCCACACAAAATCACGAAGACTGAGACACTGTTTCACACACTCACACACATACACACAGACACATTCACTCACATTCTCACACACAATCACAAAAACTCAGACACAATCACACACCCGTATACTCACTCACACACACAGAAACACTCACACAACTACACTCTCACAAACACACTCACACATTCACACACCTACACACAGAAAAAACCACATTCTCACACACAATTGCACACACACAATTACGCACCTACACATATACACACACACATATAGACATACAAAAATACTAACACACAATCACACACACTCAAACACTATCGCACACTTATATACACACTCACACAATCACTCCAACTCACACAACTAAAATTTCACAAAGAAACACACTCACACCCACACACACTCACAGACTCATTCGCACGCACACACTCACACACTGCTGCACTCACACATCTACACACACAGAGACACCAACACACAATTCCAGAATGTCACAAACACACACACTCTCACACTGCCACAAGCTCTCGCATACCAACTCACACACCAACACACACAGATTCACATGCACTCACACACACTCACACAATGTCACACACACTCTCACACAATGTCACACACACACTCACACCCCTACACACAGAAACACCCACATATTCAGACAGTCAGGCACACTCATGCACACACACAGTCACCCACTCATATACACATTCACTCACTCACTCCCACTCACACCCCTGCACTCTCACAATCACCCTAACACACTCTCACACTTACACACAGACACACACACACTCAGACAGAAATGCACTCCCACATAGACTCACACAATGTCACACACACACCTAAACAAAAACACACTCACACACACACAAACACAATGACACACTCATATACACACTCACACACTCATTCCCAATCACACCTACACTCTCACAAACTCACACACACAGACACATGAGCACTCACGCACATTGATACAGTGCCATAAACAGTCACACACCTACACACATGTAGACACACCCACAAACACACAGACACACAGACTCACAAGCATTCACACACACAATCACCCGGTCACACACACTCACACACCTACTCACACAAACCAACACACAAACACAGGCTCACATGCAAACACAAACACACTCACAAATAGTCACACACTCTCACCTGCACACACAGACACACTCACACCCACTCACAGACAAAAACACTCACACACAATCACACACTCGTATACACACTCTCTCCTACTAACACATCTACACACACACAAATAAACGCATCATCAAACACACACACACTCACATACAGAAATCACACAGGCACTCAGACACTCCTACACTCACACACACTGTCACACACACTCACAAACACACGCAATCACGCAGATTCCAGCACAATCAAACACCTACACACACAGACTCACTCACACACATTCTCACACACAATCACACACACACACAATCACCCAATCGTATACACATTCACACACACACTTCCACACACACAACTACACACACTCACTCTCAGAGACACATGCACTCACACCCACACTAAAACGGTCAGACACACACACCTGCACACATAGACGCTCAGAAACTCACCCACAAACACAATCACACACAATAACACACACGTACACACACTCCCAATATCACTCCCACTCACACTTACACACACACTCACACACACACATATAATAACCACAAATGCCCTCAAACAGAAACACCTACACTCAAACGCTCACACACTCTCACACACCCACACAAAATCACGAAGACTGAGACACTGTTTCACACACTCACACACATACACACAGACACATTCACTCACATTCTCACACACAATCACAAAAACTCAGACACAATCACACATCCGTATACACACTCACACACACACAAACACTCACACAACTACACTCTCACAAACACACTCACACATTCACACACCTACACACAGAAACAACCACATTCTCACACACAATTGCACACACACAATTACGCACCTACACATAGATACACACACATATAGACACACACACATACTCACACACAATCGCACACTTATATACACACTCACACAATCAGTCCCACTCACACAACTAGAATTTCACAAAGAAACGCACACCCACACACACTCACAGACTCATTCGCACTCACACACTCACACACTGCTGCACTCACACATCTACACACACAGAGACACCAACACACAATCACAGAATGTCACAAACACACACACTCACACACTGCCACAAGCTCTCGCACACCTACTCACACACCAACACACACAGATTCTCATGCACTCACACACACTCACACAATGTCACACACACACTCACACACCTACACACAGAGACACCCACATATTCAGACTGTCAGGCACACACATGCACACACACACAGTCACCCACTCATATACACATTCACTCACTCACTCCCACTCACACACCTGCACTCCCACAAACACCCTAACACACTCTCACCCTTACTCACAGACACACACACACTCAGACAGAAATACACTCCCACATAGACTCACACAATGTCACACACACACCTAAACAAAATCACACTCACACACACACAAACACAATGACACACTCATATACACACTCACACACTCATTTCCAATCACTCCTACACACTCACAAACTCACACACACACACAAACACATGAGCACTCACGCACATTGACACAGTGCCATAAACAGTCACACACCTACACACATGTAGACACACCCACAAACACACAGACACACAGACTCACACGCATTCACACTCACAATCACCCGGTCACACACACTCACACCCCTACTCACACAAACACTTACAGACACACACGCACTCACACTCACTCAAACACTGTCAAACACACTCGCACACCTACACACACAAACAAAACAACACACAAACACAGGCTCACATGCAATCACACACACACTCACAAATAGTCACACACTCTCACCTGCACTCACAGACACACTCACACCCACTCACAGACAAAAACACTCACACACAATCACACAGTCGTATACACACCCTCTCCCACTAACACACCTATACACACACTAACAAACGCATCATCAAACACACACACACTCACATACAGAAATCACAGAGGCACTCAGACACTCCTACACTCACACACACTGTCACACACACTCACAAAAACACGCAATCACATAGATTTCGGCACAATCACACACCTACACACACAGACTCACTCACACACATTCTCACACACAATCACACACACACACAATCACAGAATCGTGAACACATTCACACACTCACTCCCACTCACACAACTACACACACACACTCTCACAGTCTCATGCACTCACACCCACACTAAACCGTCAGACACACACACCTGCACACAAATCTTAGAAACTCACCCACAAACACAATCACACACAATAACACACTTGTACACACACTTCCACTCTCACTCACACTCACACTTACACACACACACACTCACACACACACATATATTAACCACAAAAGCCCTCAAAAAGAAACACCTACACTCAAACGCTCACACACACTCTCACACACCCACACAAAATCACGAAGACTGAGACACTGTTTCACACATTCACACACATACACACAGACACCTTCACTCACATTCTCACACACAGTCACAAAAACTCAGACACAATCACACACCGTATACACACTCACACACACACAAACACTCACACAACTTCACTCTCACAAACACACTCACACATTCACAGACCTACACACAGAAGCACCCACATTCTCACACACACAATTACGCACCTACACATAGACACACAGACATATAGTTACACACACATACACACAATCACACAAACTCACACACAAACGCACACTTATATACACACACACAATCACTCCCACACACACAACTAGAATTTCAAAAAAAACACACTCACACCCACACACACTCACAGACACATTCCCACTCACACACTCACACAGTGCTGCACTCACACATCTACACAGACAGAGACACCAACACACAATCTCCGAATGTCACAAACACACACACTCACACACTGCCACAAGCTCTCGCACACCTTTTCACACACCAACACACACAGATTCACATGCACTCACACACACTCACACAATGTCACACACACACCTAAACAAAAACACACTCACACACACACACAAACACAATGACACACTCATATACACACTCACACACTCATTCCCAATCACACCTACACACTCACAAACACACACACAGACACAGACACATGAGCACTCAAGCACATTGACACAGTGCCATAAAGACTCACACACCTACACACATATAGACACACATCACAAACACACAGACACACAGACTCACACGCACTCACACACACAATCACACTGTCACACACACTCACACACCTACTCACACAAACACTTACAGACACACACGCACTAACACTCACTCAAACACTGTCAAACACACTCGCACCCCTACACACACAAACAAAACAACACACAAACACAGGCTCACATGCAATCACACACACACTCAAAAATAGTCACACACTCTCACCTGCACTCACAGACACACTCACACCCATTCACAGACAAAATCACTCACACACAATCACACACTCATATACACACACTCTCCCACTAACACACCTACACACACCCTAACAAACGCATCATCAAACACACACACACTCACATACAGAAATCACAGAGGCACTCAGACACTCCTACACTCACACACACTGTCACACACACTCACAAACACACGCAATCACACAGATTTCGGCACAATCACACACCTACACACACAGACTCACTCACACACATTCTCACACACAATCACACACACACAATCACCCAATCGTATACACATTCACACACTCACTCCCACTCACACAACTACACACACACACACTCACAGAGTCACATGCACTCACACCCACACTGAAACAGTCAGACACACACACATGCACACAAAGACGCTCAGAAACTCAACCACAAACACAATCACACACAATAACACACTCGTACACACACTCCCACTCTCACTCCCACTCACACTTACACACACACACACTCACACACACACACATATATTAACCACAAAGGCCCTCAAAAAGAAACACCTACACTCAAACGCTCACACACACTCTCACACACCCACACAAAATCACGAAGACTGATACACAGTTTCACACACTCACACACATACACACAGACACATTCACTCACATTCTCACACACAATGACAAAAGCTCCGACACAATCACACACCCGTTTACACACTCACACACACACAAACACTCACACAACTACACACTCACAAACACACACATTCACAAACGTACACACAGAATCACCCACATTTTCACACACAATTGCACACACACAATTACGCACCTACACATAGACGCACACACATATAGGCACACACACATAATCACACACAATCACACACACTCCCACACAATCACACACTTATATACACACTCACACATTCACTCCCACTCACACAACATAAATTTCACAAAGATACACACACACACCAACACACACTCACAGACCCATTCGCACTCACACACTCACACACTGCTGCACTCACTCATCTACACACACAGAGACACCAACACACATTCTCAGAATGTCTCAAACACACACTCTCACACACTGCCACAACTCTCGCACACATACTCACGCACCAACACACACAGATACACATGAACTCACACACACACTCACACAATGTCACACACACACTCACACACCTACACACAGAAACACCCACATATTCAGACTGTCAGGCACACACATGCACACACACACTGTCACCCACTCATATACACATTCACTCACTCACTCCCACTCACACACCTGCACTCTCACAAACACCCAAACACACTCCCACCGTTACTCACAGACACACACACACTCAGACAGAAATGCACTCCCACATAGACTCACACAATGTCACACACAGACCTAAACAAAAACACACTCACACACACACAAACACAATGACACACTCATATACATACTCACACACTCATTCCCAATTACACTTACACTCTCACAAACTCACACACACACAGACACATGAGCACTCACGCACATTGACACAGTGCCATAAACAGTCACACACCTACACACATGTAGACACACCCACAAACACACAGACACAAAGACTCACACGCATTCACACTCACAATCACCCGGTCACACACACTCACACACCTACTCACACAAACACTTACAGACACACACGCAATAACACTGAAACACTTTCAAACACACTCGCACACCTACACACACAAACAAACAAAAACACAAACACAGGCTCACATGCAATCACAAACACACTCACAAATAGTGACACACTCTCACCTGCACACACAGACACACTCACACCCACTCACAGACATAAACACTCACACACAATCACACACTCGTATACACACTCTCTCCCACTAACTCACCTACACACACAAAAAAAAACGCATCATCAAACACACACACTCACATACAGAAATCACAGAGGCACTCAGACACTCCTACACTCACACACACTGTCACACACACTCACAAACACACGCAATCACACAGATTTCGGCACAAACACACACCTACACACACAGACTCACTCACACACATTCTCACACACAATCACACACACACACAATCACCCAATCGTATACACATTCACACACACACTTCCACACACACAACTACACACACTCACTCTCAGAGTCACATGCACTCACACCCACACTAAAACGGTCAGACACACACACCTGCACCCAAAGACGCTCAGACACTCAACCACAAACACAATCACACTCAATAACACACTCGTACACAGTCCCACTCTCACTCCCACTCACACTTACACACACACTTTCACACACACACATATAATAACCACAAAGGCACTCAAAAAGACACACCTACACTCAAACGCTCACACACACTCTCACACACCCACACAAAATCACGAAGACTGAGACACTGATTCACACACTCACACACATACACAGAAACATTCACTCACATTCTCACACACAATCACAAAAACTCAGACACAATCACACACCCGTATACTCACTCACACACACACAAACACTCACACAACTACACTCTCACAAACACGCTCACACATTCACACACCTACACACAGAAACAACCACATTCTCACACACAATTGCACACACACAATTACGCACCTACACATAGACACAAACACATATAGGCACACACACATACTCACACACAATCACACACACTCACACACTATCGCACACTTATATACACACTCACACAATCACTCCAACTCACGCAACTGAAATTTCACAAAGAAACACACTCACACACGCACACACTCACAGACTCATTCGCACTCACACACTCACACACTGCTGCACTCACACATCTACACACACAGAGACACCAACACACATTCACAGAATGTCACAAACACACACACTCACACACTGCCACAAGCTCTCGCACACCTACTCACACACCAACACACACAGATTCACATGCACTCACACACACTCACACAATGTCACACACACACTCACACAATGTCACACACACACTCACACACCTACACACAGAAACACCCACATATTCAGACAGTCAGGCACACACATGCACACACACACAGTCACCCACTCATATACACATTCACTCACTCACTCCCACTCACACCCCTGCACTCTCACAAACACCCTAACACACTCTCACACTTACACACAGACACACACACACTCAGACAGAAATGCACTCCCACATAGACTCACACAATGTCACACACACACCTAAACAGAAACACACTCACACACACACAAACACAATGACACACTCATATACACACTCACACACTCATTCCCAATCACACCTACACTCTCACAAACTCACACACACACACAGACACATGAGCACTCACGCACATTGACACAGTGCCATAAAAAGTCACACACCTACACACATGTAGACACACCCACAAACACACAGACACACAGACTCACAAGCATTCACACACACAATCACCCGGTCACACACACTCACACACCTACTCACACAAACCAACACACAAACACATGCTCACATGCAAACACAAACACACTCACAAATAGTCACACACTCTCACCTGCACACACAGACACACTCACACCCACTCACAGACAAAAACACTCACACACAATCACACACTCGTATACACACTCTCTCCCACTAACACATCTACACACACACAAATAAACGCATCATCAAACACACACACACTCACATACAGAAATCACACAGGCACTCAGACACTCCTACACTCACACACACTGTCACACACACTCACAAACACACACAATCACGCAGATTTCAGCACAATCAAACACCTACACACACAGACTCACTCACACACATTCTCACACACAATCACACACACACACAATCACCCAATCGTATACACATTCACACACACACTTCCACACACACAACTACACACACTCACTCTCAGAGTCACATGCACTCACACCCACACTAAAACGGTCAGACACACACACCTGCACACATAGACGCTCAGAAACTCCCCCACAAACACAATCACACACAATAACACACACGTACACACACTCCCACTATCACTCCCACTCACACTTACACACACACTCACACACACACATATAATAACCACAAATGCCCTCAAACAGAAACACCTACACTCAAACGCTCACACACTCTCACACACCCACACAAAATCACGAAGACTGAGACACTGTTTCACACACTCACACACATACACACAGACACATTCACTCACATTCTCACACACAATCACAAAAACTCAGACAGAATCACACATCCGTATACACACTCACACACACACAAACACTCACACAACTACACTCTCACAAACACACTCACACATTCACACACCTACACACAGAAACAACCACATTCTCACACACAATTGCACACACACAATTAAGCACCTACACATAGATACACACACATATAGACACACACACATACTCACTCACAATCGCACACTTATATACACACTCACACAATCAGTCCCACTCACACAACTAGAATTTCACAAAGAAACGCACACCCACACACACTCACAGACTCATTCGCACTCACACACTCACACACTGCTGCACTCACACATCTACACACACAGAGACACCAACACACAATCACAGAATGTCACAAACACACACACTCACACACTGCCACAAGCTCTCGCACACCTACTCACACACCAACACACACAGATTCTCATGCACTCACACACACTCACACAATGTCACACACACACTCACACACCTACACACAGAGACACCCACATATTCAGACTGTCAGGCACACACATGCACACACACACAGTCACCCACTCATATACACATTCACTCACTCACTCCCACTCACACACCTGCACTCCCACAAACACCCTAACACACTCTCACCCTTACTCACAGACACACACACACTCAGACAGAAATACACTCCCACATAGACTCACACAATGTCACACACACACCTAAACAAAATCACACTCACACACACACAAACACAATGACACACTCATATACACACTCACACACTCATTTCCAATCACTCCTACACACTCACAAACTCACACACACACACAAACACATGAGCACTCACGCACATTGACACAGTGCCATAAACAGTCACACACCTACACACATATAGACACACTTCACAAACACACAGACACAAAGACTCACACGCATTCACACACACAATCCCACTGTCACACACACTCACACCCCTACTCACACAAACACTTACAGACACACACGCACTCACACTCACTCAAACACTGTCAAACACACTCGCACACCTACACACACAAACAAAACAACACACAAACACAGGCTCACATGCAATCACACACACACTCACAAATAGTCACACACTCTCACCTGCACTCACAGACACACTCACACCCACTCACAGACAAAAACACTCACACACAATCACACAGTCGTATACACACCCTCTCCCACTAACACACCTACACACACACTAACAAACGCATCATCAAACACACACACACTCACATACAGAAATCACAGAGGCACTCAGACACTCCTACACTCACACACACTGTCACACACACTCACAAACACATGCAATCACACAGATTTCGGCACAAACACACACCTACACACACAGACTCACTCACACACATTCTCACACACAATCACACACACACAATCACCCAATCGTATACACATTCACACACTCACTCCCACTCACACAACTACACACACACACACTCACAGAGTCACATGCACTCACACCCACACTAAAACAGTCAGACACACACACCTGCACACAAAGACGCTCAGAAACTCAACCACAAACACAATCACACACAATAACACACTCGTACACACACTCCCACTCTCACTCCCACTCAAACTTACACACACACACACTCACACACACACATATATTAACCACAAAGGCCCTCAAAAAGAAACACCTACACTCAAACGCTCACACACACTCTCACACACCCACACAAAATCACGAAGACTGAGACACTGTTTCACACACTCACACACATACACACAGAAACATTCACTCACATTCTCACACACAATCACACAAACTAAGACACAATCACACACCCTAATACTCACTCACACACACACAAACACTCACACAACTACACTCTCACAAACACTCACACATTCACACACCTACACACAGAAACAACCACATTCTCACACACAATTGCATACACACAATTACGCACCTACACATAGACACACACACATATAGACACACACACACTAACACACAATCACACACACACACACAAAATCGCACACTTATATACACACTCACACATTCACTCCCACTCACACAACAAATATTTCACAAAGAAACACACTCACACCCACACACACTCACAGACCCTTTCGTACTCACACACACACACTGCGGCACTCACTCATCTACACACACAGAGACACCAACACACATTCTCAGAATGTCTCAAACACACACTCTCACACACTGCCACAAGCTCTCGCACACCTACTCACACACCAACACACACAGATTCACATGCACTCACACACACACTCACACAATGTCACACACACACTCACACACCTACACACAGAAACACCCACATATTCAGACTGTCAGGCACAAACATGCACACACACACAGTCACCCACTCATAGACACATTCACTCACTCACTCCCACAAACACACCTGCACTCTCACAAACACCCTAACACACTCTCACCGTTACTCACAGACACACACACACTCAGACAGAAATGCACTCCCACATAGACTCACACAATGTCACACACAGACCTAAACAAAAACACACTCACACACACACAAACACAATGACACACTCATATACATACTCACACACTCATTCCCAATCACACCTACACTCTCACAAACTCACACACACACACAGACACATGAGCACTCAGGCACATTGACACAGTGCCATAAACAGTCACACACCTACACACATGTAGACACACCCACAAACACACAGACACACAGACTCACACGCATTCACACTCACAATCACCCGGTCACACACACTCACACACCTACGCACACAAACACTTACAGACACACACGCACTAACACTGAAACACTGTCAAACACACTCGCACACCTACACACACAAACAAACCAACACACAAACACAGGCTCACATGCAATCACAAACACACTCACAAATAGTGACACACTCTCACCTGCACACACAGACACACTCACAGACAAAAACACTCACACACAATCACACACTCGTATACACACTCTCTCCCACCAACACACCTACACACACACAAACGCATCATCAAACACACACACACTCACATACAGAAATCACACAGGCACTCAGACACTCCTACACTCACACACACTGTCACACACACTCACAAACACACGCAATCACACAGATTTCGGCACAATCACACACCTACACACACAGAATCACTCACACACATTCTCACACACAATCACACACACACACAATCACCCAATCGTATACACATTCACACACTCACTCCCACTCACACAACTACACACACACACTCTCACAGAGTCACATGCACTCACACCCACACTAAAACACTCAGACACTCACACCTGCACACAGACGCACAGAAACTCAACCACAAACACAATCACACACAATAACACACTCGTACACACACTCCCACTCTCACTCACACTCACACTTACACACACACACTCACACACACACATATATTAACCACAAAGCCCTCAAAAAGAAACACCTACACTCAAACGCTCACACACACTCTCACACACCCACACAAAATCACGAAGACTGGGACACTGTTTCACACACTCACACACGTACACACAGACACATTCACTCACATTCTCACAAACAATCACAAAAACTCAGACACAATCACACACCCGTATACACACTCACACACACAAACACTCACACAACTACACTCTCACAAACACACTCACACATTCACACACCTACACACAGAAACAACCACATTCTCACACACAATTGCACACACACAATTACGCACCTACACATAGATACACACACATATAGACACACACACATACTCACTCACAATCGCACACTTATATACACACTCACACAATCAGTCCCACTCACACAACTAGAATTTCACAAAGAAACGCACACCCACACACACTCACAGACTCATTCGCACTCACACACTCACACACTGCTGCACTCACACATCTACACACACAGAGACACCAACACACAATCACAGAATGTCACATACACACACACTCACACACTGCCACAAGCTCTCGCACACCTACTCACACACCAACACACACAGATTCTCATGCACTCACACACACTCACACAATGTCACACACACACTCACACACCTACACACAGAGACACCCACATATTCAGACTGTCAGGCACACACATGCACACACACACAGTCACCCACTCATATACACATTCACTCACTCACTCCCACTCACACACCTGCACTCCCACAAACACACTAACACACTCACACCCTTACTCACAGACACACACACACTCAGACAGAAATACACTCCCACATAGACTCACACAATGTCACACACACACCTAAACAAAATCACACTCACACACACACAAACACAATGACACACTCATATACACACTCACACACTCATTTCCAATCACTCCTACACACTCACAAACTCACACACACACACAAACACATGAGCACTCACGCACATTGACACAGTGCCATAAACAGTCACACACCTACACACATATAGACACACTTCACAAACACACAGACACAAAGACTCACACGCATTCACACACACAATCCCACTGTCACACACACTCACACCCCTACTCACACAAACACTTACAGACACACACGCACTCACACTCACTCAAACACTGTCAAACACACTCGCACACCTACACACACAAACAAAACAACACACAAACACAGGCTCACATGCAATCACACACACACTCACAAATAGTCACACACTCTCACCTGCACTCACAGACACACTCACACCCACTCACAGACAAAAACACTCACACACAATCACACAGTCGTATACACACCCTCTCCCACTAACACACCTACACACACACTAACAAACGCATCATCAAACACACACACACTCACATACAGAAATCACAGAGGCACTCAGACACTCCTACACTCACACACACTGTCACACACACTCACAAACACATGCAATCACACAGATTTCGGCACAAACACACACCTACACACACAGACTCACTCACACACATTCTCACACACAATCACACACACACAGTCACCCAATCGTATACACATTCACACACTCACTCCCACTCACACAACTACACACACACACTCTCACAGAGTCACATGCACTCACACCCACACTAAAACAGTCAGACACACACACCTGCACAAAAAGACGCTCAGAAACTCAACCACAAACACAATCACACACAATAACACACTCGTACACACACTCCCACTCTCACTCCCACTCAAACTTACACACACACACACTCACACACACACATATACTAACCACAAAGGCCCTCAAAAAGAAACACCTACACTCAAACGCTCACACACACTCTCACACACCCACACAAAATCACGAAGTCTGAGACACTGTTTCACACACTCACACACATACACACAGAAACATTCACTCACATTCTCACACACAATCACACAAACTAAGACACAATCACACACCCTAATACTCACTCACACACACACAAACACTCACACAACTACACTCTCACAAACACTCACACATTCACACACCTACACACAGAAACAACCACATTCTCACACACAATTGCATACACACAATTACGCACCTACACATAGACACACACACATATAGACACACACACACTAACAAACTATCACACACACTCACACACAATCGCACACTTATATACACACTCACACATTCACTCCCACTCACACAACAAATATTTCACAAAGAAACACACTCACACCCACACACACTCACAGACCCTTTCGTACTCACACACTCACACACTGCGGCACTCACTCATCTACACACACAGAGACACCAACACACATTCTCAGAATGTCTCAAACACACACTCTCACACACTGCCACAAGCTCTCGCACACCTACTCACACACCAACACACACAGATTCACATGCACTCACGCACACACTCACACAATGTCACACACACACTCACACACCTACACACAGAAACACAAACATATTCAGACTGTCAGGCACAAACATGCACACACACACAGTCACCCACTCATAGACACATTCACTCACTCACTCCCACAAACACACCTGCACTCTCACAAACACCCTAACACACTCTCACCGTTACTCACAGACACACACACACTCAGACAGAAATGCACTCCCACATAGACTCACACAATGTCACACACAGACCTAAACAAAAACACACTCACACACACACAAACACAATGACACACTCATATACATACTCACACACTCATTCCCAATCACACCTACACTCTCACAAACTCACACACACACACAGACACATGAGCACTCAGGCACATTGACACAGTGCCATAAAGATTCACACACCTACACACATGTAGACACACCCACAAACACACAGACACACAGACTCACACGCATTCACACTCACAATCACCCGGTCACACACACTCACACACCTACTCACACAAACACTTACAGACACACACGCAATAACACTGAAACACTGTCAAACACACTCGCACACCTACACACACAAACAAACCAACACACAAACACAGGCTCACATGCAATCACAAACACACTCACAAATAGTGACACACTCTCACCTGCACACACAGACACACTCACACCCACTCACAGACAAAAACACTCACACACAATCACACACTCGTATACACACTCTCTCCCACTAACACACCTACACACACACAAACGCATCATCAAACACACACACACTCACATACAGAAATCACACAGGCACTCAGACACTCCTACATTCACACACACTGTCACACACACTCACAAACACACGCAATCACACAGATTTCGGCACAATCACACACCTACACACACAGAATCACTCACACACATTCTCACACACAATCACACACACACACAATCACCCAATCGTATACACATTCACACACTCACTCCCACTCACACAACTACACACACACACTCTCACAGAGTCACATGCACTCACACCCACACTAAAACACTCAGACACTCACACCTGCACACAGACGCACAGAAACTCAACCACAAACACAATCACACACAATAACACACTCGTACACACACTCCCACTCTCACTCACACTCACACTTACACACACACACTCACACACACACATATATTAACCACAAAGCCCTCAAAAAGAAACACCTACACTCAAACGCTCACACACACTCTCACACACCCACACAAAATCACGAAGACTGAGACACTGTTTCACACACTCACACACGTACACACAGACACATTCACTCACATTCTCACACACAATCACAAAACTCAGACACAATCACACACCCGTATACACACTCACACACACACAAACACTCACACAACTACACTCTCACAAACACTCACACATTCACACACCTACACACAGAAACAACCACATTCTCACACACAATTGCACACACACAGTTACGCACCTACTTATAGACACACACATATAGACACACACTAACACACAATCACACACACTCACACACAATCGCACACTTATATACACACTCACACATTCACTCCCACTCACACAACAAAAATTTCACAAAGAAACACACTCACACCCACACACACTCACAGACCCATTCGCACTCACACACTCACACACTGCTGCACTCACTCATCTACACACACAGAGACACCAACACACATTCTCAGAATGTCTCAAACACACACTCTCACACACTGCCACAAGCTCTCGCACACCTACTAACACACAAACACACACAGATTCACATGCACTCACAAACACTCACACAATGTCACACACACACTCACACAATGTCACACACACACTCACACACCTACACACAGAAACACCAACATATTCAGACTGTCAGGCACACACATGCACACACACACAGTCACCCACTCATATACACATTCACTCACTCACTCCCACTCACACCCCTGCACTCTCACAAACACCCTAACACACTCTCACACTTACACACAGACACACACACTCAGACAGAAATGCAATCCCACATAGACTCACAAAATGTCACACACACACCTAAACAAAAACACACTCACACACACACAAACACAATGACACTCTCATATACACACTCACACACTCATTCCCAATCACACCTACACTCTCACAAACTCACACACACACACAGACACATGAGCACTCACGCACATTGACACAGTGCCATAAAAAGTCACACACCTACACACATGTAGACACACCCACAAACACACAGACACACAGACTCACAAGCATTCACACACACAATCACCCGGTCACACACACTCACACACCTACTCACACAAACACTTACAGACACACACGCAATAACACTGAAACACTGTCAAACCCACTCGCACACCTACACACACAAACAAACCAACACACAAACACAGGCTCACATGCAATCACAAACACACTCACAAATAGTGACACACTCTCACCTGCACACACAGACAAACTCACACCCACTCACAGACAAAAACACTCACACACAATCACACACTCATATACACACTCTCTCCCACTAACACACCCACACACACAAACAAACGCATCATCAAACACACACACACTCACATACAGACACACAGACTCACAAGCATTCACACACACAATAACCCGGTCACACACACTCACACAACTAGAATTTCACAAAGAAACACACTCACAACCACACACACTCACAGACTCATTCACACTCACTCACTCACACACTGCTGCACTCACACATCTACACACACAGAGACACCAACACACATTCACAGAATGTCACAAACACACACACTCACACACTGCCACAAGCTCTCGCACACCTACTCACACACCAACACACACATATTCACATGCACTCACACACACACTCACACAATGTCACACACACACTAACACACCTACACACAGAAACAACCACGTATTCAAACTATCAGGCACAAACTTGCACGCACACTCAGTCACCCACTCATATACACATTCACTCACTCACTCCCACTCACACACCTGCACTCTCACAAACACCCTAACACACTCTCACCATTACTCACAGACACACACACACTCAGACAGAAATGCACTCCCACATAGACTCACACAATGTCACACACACACCTAAACAAAAACACACTCACACACACACACAAACACAATGACACACTCATATACACACTCATACACACATTAACAATCACACCTACACTCTCACAAACTAACACACACACACCGACACATGAGCACTCACGCACATTGACACAGTATCTTAAACAGTCACACACCTACACACATGTAGACACACCCACAAAAACACAGACACACAGACTCACACGCATTCACACACACACAATATCCCGGTCACACACACTCACACACCTACTCACACAAACACTTACAGACACACACGCACTAACACTGAAACACTGTCAAACACACTCGCACACCTATACACACAAACAAACCAACACACAAACAGGCTCACATGCAATCACACACACACTCACAAATCGTCACACACTCTCACCTGCACACAAAGACACACTCACACCCACTCACAGACAAAAACGCTCACACAAATCACACACTCGTATACACTCTCACTCCCATTAACACACATACACACACACAAACAAACGCATCATCAAACACACACACACTCACATACAGAAATCACACAGGCACTCAGACACTCCTACACTCACACACACTGTCACACACGCTCACAAACACACACAATCACACAGGGTTCGGCACAATCACACACCAACACACACAGACTCACTCACACACATTCTCACACACAATCACACACACTCACACACAGTCACCCGATCGTACACACATTCACACACTCACTCCCACTCACACAACTACACACTCACACTCTCACAGAGTCACATGCACTCACACCCACACTAAAACCGTCAGACACACACACCTGCACACAAAGACGCTCAGACACTCACCCACAAACACAATCACACTCAATAACACACTCGTACACACAGTCCCTCTCTCACTCCCACTCACACTTACACACACACACTCACACACACACACATATAATAACCACAAAGGCCCTCAAAAAGAAACACCTACACTCAAACGCTCACACACACACTCACACACCCACACAAAATCACGAAGACTGAGGCACTGTTTCACACACTCACACACATACACACAGACACATTCACTCACATTCTCACACACAATCACACAAACTAAGACACAATCACACACCCTAATACTCACTCACATACACACAAACACTCACACAACTACACTCTCACAAACACACTCACACATTCACACACCTACACACAGAAACACCCACATACTCACACACAATTGCTCACACACTATTACGCACCTAGACATAGACACACACACATATAGACACACACACATACTAACACACAATCACACACACTCACACACAATCGCACACTTATATGCACACTCACACAATCACTCCCACTCACACAACTGAAATTTCACAAAGAATCACACACCCACACACACTCACAGACTCATTCGCACTACACACTCACAGACTGCTGCACTCTCACATATACACACACAGAGACACCAACACACATTCACAGAATGTCACAAACACACACACTCACACACTGCCACAAGCTCTCGCACTCCTACTCACACACCAACACACACAGATTCACATGCACTCACACACACTCACACAATGTCACACACACACTCACACACCTACACACAGTAACACCCACATATTCAGACTGTCAGGCACACACATGCGCACACACACAGTCACCCACTCATATACACATACACTCACTCACTCCCACTCACACACCTGCACTCTCACAAACACCCTAACACACTCTCACACTCACACACAGACACACACACACTCAGACAGAAATGCACTCCAACATGGACTCACACAATGTCACACACACAACTAAACAAAAACACACTCACACACACACAAACACAATGACACACACATATACACACTCACACACTCATTCCCAATCACACCTACACTCTCACAATCTCACACACACACAGACTCATGCACACTCACGCACATTGTCACAGTGCCATAAAGATTCACACACCTACACATATATAGACACACTTCACAAACACACAGACACACAGACTCACACGCATTCACACACACAATCACACTGTCACACACACTCACACACCTACTCACACAAACACTTACAGACACACACGCACTAACACTCACTCAAACACTGTCAAACACACTCGCACACCTACACACACAAATAAAACAACACGCAAACACAGGCTCACATGCAATCACACACACACTCACAAATAGTCACACAATCTCACCTGCACTCACAGACACACTCACACCCACTCACAGACAAAAACACTCACACACAATCACACACTCGTATACACACTCACTCCCACTAACACACCTACACACACACACAAACAAACGCATCATCAAACACACACACACTCACATACAGAAATCACACAGGCACTCAGACACTCCTACACTCACACACACTGTCACACACCCTCACAAACACACACAATCACACAGGGTTCGGCACAATCACACACCTACACACACAGACTCACTCACACACAATCTCACACACAATCACACACACTCACACACAGTCACCCAATCGTATACACATTCACACACTCACTCCCACTCACACAACTATACACACACACTCTCACAGAGTCACATGCCCTCACACCCACACTAAAACCGTCAGACACACACACATGCACACAAAGACGCTCGGACACTCACCCATAAACACAATCACACACAATAACACACTCGTACACACAGTCCCTCTCTCACTCCCACTCACACTTACACACACACTTTCACACACACACACATATAATAACCACAATGGCACTCAAAAAGGCACACCTACACTCAAACGCTCACACACACTCTCACACACCCACACAAAATCACGAAGACTGAGACACTGTTTCACACACTCACACACATACACACAGACACATTCACTCACATTCTCACACACAATGACAAAAGCTCCGACACAATCACACACCCGTTTACACACTCACACACACACAAACACTCACACAACTACACACTCACAAACACACACATTCACAAACGTACACACAGAATCACATACATTTTCACACACAATTGCACACACACAATTACGCACCTACACATATACACACACACATATAGACATACAAAAATACTAACACACAATCACACACACTCAAACACTATCGCACACTTATATACACACTCACACAATCACTCCAACTCACACAACTAAAATTTCACAAAGAAACACACTCACACCCACACACACTCACAGACTCATTCGCACGCACACACTCACACACTGCTGCACTCACACATCTACACACACAGAGACACCAACACACAATTCCAGAATGTCACAAACACACACACTCTCACACTGCCACAAGCTCTCGCATACCAACTCACACACCAACACACACAGATTCACATGCACTCACACACACTCACACAATGTCACACACACTCTCACACAATGTCACACACACACTCACACCCCTACACACAGAAACACCCACATATTCAGACAGTCAGGCACACTCATGCACACACACACAGTCACCCACTCATATACACATTCACTCACTCACTCCCACTCACACCCCTGCACTCTCACAATCACCCTAACACACTCTCACACTTACACACAGACACACACACACTCAGACAGAAATGCACTCCCACATAGACTCACACAATGTCACACACACACCTAAACAAAAACACACTCACACACACACAAACACAATGACACACTCATATACACACTCACACACTCATTCCCAATCACACCTACACTCTCACAAACTCACACACACAGACACATGAGCACTCACGCACATTGATACAGTGCCATAAACAGTCACACACCTACACACATGTAGACACACCCACAAACACACAGACACACAGACTCACAAGCATTCACACACACAATCACCCGGTCACACACACTCACACACCTACTCACACAAACCAACACACAAACACAGGCTCACATGCAAACACAAACACACTCACAAATAGTCACACACTCTCACCTGCACACACAGACACACTCACACCCACTCACAGACAAAAACACTCACACACAATCACACACTCGTATACACACTCTCTCCTACTAACACATCTACACACACACAAATAAACGCATCATCAAACACACACACACTCACATACAGAAATCACACAGGCACTCAGACACTCCTACACTCACACACACTGTCACACACACTCACAAACACACGCAATCACGCAGATTCCAGCACAATCAAACACCTACACACACAGACTCACTCACACACATTCTCACACACAATCACACACACACACAATCACCCAATCGTATACACATTCACACACACACTTCCACACACACAACTACACACACTCACTCTCAGAGACACATGCACTCACACCCACACTAAAACGGTCAGACACACACACCTGCACACATAGACGCTCAGAAACTCACCCACAAACACAATCACACACAATAACACACACGTACACACACTCCCACTATCACTCCCACTCACACTTACACACACACTCACACACACACATATAATAACCACAAATGCCCTCAAACAGAAACACCTACACTCAAACGCTCACACACTCTCACACACCCACACAAAATCACGAAGACTGAGACACTGTTTCACACACTCACACACATACACACAGACACATTCACTCACATTCTCACACACAATCACAAAAACTCAGACACAATCACACATCCGTATACACACTCACACACACACAAACACTCACACAACTACACTCTCACAAACACACTCACACATTCACACACCTACACACAGAAACAACCACATTCTCACACACAATTGCACACACACAATTACGCACCTACACATAGATACACACACATATAGACACACACACATACTCACACACAATCGCACACTTATATACACACTCACACAATCAGTCCCACTCACACAACTAGAATTTCACAAAGAAACGCACACCCACACACACTCACAGACTCATTCGCACTCACACACTCACACACTGCTGCACTCACACATCTACACACACAGAGACACCAACACACAATCACAGAATGTCACAAACACACACACTCACACACTGCCACAAGCTCTCGCACACCTACTCACACACCAACACACACAGATTCTCATGCACTCACACACACTCACACAATGTCACACACACACTCACACACCTACACACAGAGACACCCACATATTCAGACTGTCAGGCACACACATGCACACACACACAGTCACCCACTCATATACACATTCACTCACTCACTCCCACTCACACACCTGCACTCCCACAAACACCCTAACACACTCTCACCCTTACTCACAGACACACACACACTCAGACAGAAATACACTCCCACATAGACTCACACAATGTCACACACACACCTAAACAAAATCACACTCACACACACACAAACACAATGACACACTCATATACACACTCACACACTCATTTCCAATCACTCCTACACACTCACAAACTCACACACACACACAAACACATGAGCACTCACGCACATTGACACAGTGCCATAAACAGTCACACACCTACACACATGTAGACACACCCACAAACACACAGACACACAGACTCACACGCATTCACACTCACAATCACCCGGTCACACACACTCACACCCCTACTCACACAAACACTTACAGACACACACGCACTCACACTCACTCAAACACTGTCAAACACACTCGCACACCTACACACACAAACAAAACAACACACAAACACAGGCTCACATGCAATCACACACACACTCACAAATAGTCACACACTCTCACCTGCACTCACAGACACACTCACACCCACTCACAGACAAAAACACTCACACACAATCACACAGTCGTATACACACCCTCTCCCACTAACACACCTACACACACACTAACAAACGCATCATCAAACACACACACACTCACATACAGAAATCACAGAGGCACTCAGACACTCCTACACTCACACACACTGTCACACACACTCACAAAAACACGCAATCACATAGATTTCGGCACAATCACACACCTACACACACAGACTCACTCACACACATTCTCACACACAATCACACACACACACAATCACAGAATCGTGAACACATTCACACACTCACTCCCACTCACACAACTACACACACACACTCTCACAGTCTCATGCACTCACACCCACACTAAACCGTCAGACACACACACCTGCACACAAATCTTAGAAACTCACCCACAAACACAATCACACACAATAACACACTTGTACACACACTTCCACTCTCACTCACACTCACACTTACACACACACACACTCACACACACACATATATTAACCACAAAAGCCCTCAAAAAGAAACACCTACACTCAAACGCTCACACACACTCTCACACACCCACACAAAATCACGAAGACTGAGACACTGTTTCACACATTCACACACATACACACAGACACCTTCACTCACATTCTCACACACAGTCACAAAAACTCAGACACAATCACACACCGTATACACACTCACACACACACAAACACTCACACAACTTCACTCTCACAAACACACTCACACATTCACAGACCTACACACAGAAGCACCCACATTCTCACACACACAATTACGCACCTACACATAGACACACACACATATAGTTACACACACATACACACAATCACACAAACTCACACACAAACGCACACTTATATACACACACACAATCACTCCCACACACACAACTAGAATTTCAAAAAAAACACACTCACACCCACACACACTCACAGACACATTCCCACTCACACACTCACACAGTGCTGCACTCACACATCTACACAGACAGAGACACCAACACACAATCTCCGAATGTCACAAACACACACACTCACACACTGCCACAAGCTCTCGCACACCTACTCACACACCAACACACACAGATTCTCATGCACTCACACACACTCACACAATGTCACACACACACTCACACACCTACACACAGAGACACCCACATATTCAGACTGTCAGGCACACACATGCACACACACACAGTCACCCACACATATACACATTCACTCACTCACTCCCACTCACACACCTGCACTCTCACAAACACCCTAACACACTCTCACACTTACAGACACACACACACTCAGACAGAAATGCACTCCCACATAGACTCACACAATGTCACACACACACCTAAACAAAAACACACTCACACACACACACAAACACAATGACACACTCATATACACACTCACACACTCATTCCCAATCACACCTACACACTCACAAACACACACACAGACACAGACACATGAGCACTCAAGCACATTGACACAGTGCCATAAAGACTCACACACCTACACACATATAGACACACATCACAAACACACAGACACACAGACTCACACGCACTCACACACACAATCACACTGTCACACACACTCACACACCTACTCACACAAACACTTACAGACACACACGCACTAACACTCACTCAAACACTGTCAAACACACTCGCACCCCTACACACACAAACAAAACAACACACAAACACAGGCTCACATGCAATCACACACACACTCACAAATAGTCACACACTCTCACCTGCACTCACAGACACACTCACACCCATTCACAGACAAAATCACTCACACACAATCACACACTCATATACACACACTCTCCCACTAACACACCTACACACACCCTAACAAACGCATCATCAAACACACA
This sequence comes from Manis pentadactyla, assembly GCF_030020395.1. NCBI lineage: Eukaryota > Metazoa > Chordata > Mammalia > Pholidota > Manidae > Manis > Manis pentadactyla. The sequence continues at coordinate 73,151,651 of NC_080024.1, forward strand.
CACACTCACATACAGAAATCACAGAGGCACTCAGACACTCCTACACTCACACACACTGTCACACACACTCACAAACACACGCAATCACACAGATTTCGGCACAATCACACACCTACACACACAGACTCACTCACACACATTCTCACACACAATCACACACACACAATCACCCAATCGTATACACATTCACACACTCACTCCCACTCACACAACTACACACACACACACTCACAGAGTCACATGCACTCACACCCACACTGAAACAGTCAGACACACACACATGCACACAAAGACGCTCAGAAACTCAACCACAAACACAATCACACACAATAACACACTCGTACACACACTCCCACTCTCACTCCCACTCACACTTACACACACACACACTCACACACACACACATATATTAACCACAAAGGCCCTCAAAAAGAAACACCTACACTCAAACGCTCACACACACTCTCACACACCCACACAAAATCACGAAGACTGAGACACAGTTTCACACACTCACACACATACACACAGACACATTCACTCACATTCTCACACACAATGACAAAAGCTCCGACACAATCACACACCCGTTTACACACTCACACACACACAAACACTCACACAACTACACACTCTCAAACACACACATTCACAAACGTACACACAGAATCACCCACATTTTCACACACAATTGCACACACACAATTACGCACCTACACATAGACGCACACACATATAGGCACACACACATAATCACACACAATCACACACACTCCCACACAATCACACACTTATATACACACTCACACATTCACTCCCACTCACACAACATAAATTTCACAAAGATACACACTCACACCAACACACACTCACAGACCCATTCGCACTCACACACTCACACACTGCTGCACTCACTCATCTACACACACAGAGACACCAACACACATTCTCAGAATGTCTCAAACACACACTCTCACACACTGCCACAACTCTCGCACACATACTCACGCACCAACACACACAGATACACATGAACTCACACACACACTCACACAATGTCACACACACACTCACACACCTACACACAGAAACACCCACATATTCAGACTGTCAGGCACACACATGCACACACACACTGTCACCCACTCATATACACATTCACTCACTCACTCCCACTCACACACCTGCACTCTCACAAACACCCAAACACACTCCCACCGTTACTCACAGACACACACACACTCAGACAGAAATGCACTCCCACATAGACTCACACAATGTCACACACAGACCTAAACAAAAACACACTCACACACACACAAACACAATGACACACTCATATACATACTCACACACTCATTCCCAATTACACTTACACTCTCACAAACTCACACACACACAGACACATGAGCACTCACGCACATTGACACAGTGCCATAAACAGTCACACACCTACACACATGTAGACACACCCACAAACACACAGACACAAAGACTCACACGCATTCACACTCACAATCACCCGGTCACACACACTCACACACCTACTCACACAAACACTTACAGACACACACGCAATAACACTGAAACACTTTCAAACACACTCGCACACCTACACACACAAACAAACAAAAACACAAACACAGGCTCACATGCAATCACAAACACACTCACAAATAGTGACACACTCTCACCTGCACACACAGACACACTCACACCCACTCACAGACATAAACACTCACACACAATCACACACTCGTATACACACTCTCTCCCACTAACTCACCTACACACACAAAAAAAAACGCATCATCAAACACACACACTCACATACAGAAATCACAGAGGCACTCAGACACTCCTACACTCACACACACTGTCACACACACTCACAAACACACGCAATCACACAGATTTCGGCACAAACACACACCTACACACACAGACTCACTCACACACATTCTCACACACAATCACACACACACACAATCACCCAATCGTATACACATTCACACACACACTTCCACACACACAACTACACACACTCACTCTCAGAGTCACATGCACTCACACCCACACTAAAACGGTCAGACACACACACCTGCACCCAAAGACGCTCAGACACTCAACCACAAACACAATCACACTCAATAACACACTCGTACACAGTCCCACTCTCACTCCCACTCACACTTACACACACACTTTCACACACACACATATAATAACCACAAAGGCACTCAAAAAGACACACCTACACTCAAACGCTCACACACACTCTCACACACCCACACAAAATCACGAAGACTGAGACACTGTTTCACACACTCACACACATACACAGAAACATTCACTCACATTCTCACACACAATCACAAAAACTCAGACACAATCACACACCCGTATACTCACTCACACACACACAAACACTCACACAACTACACTCTCACAAACACGCTCACACATTCACACACCTACACACAGAAACAACCACATTCTCACACACAATTGCACACACACAATTACGCACCTACACATAGACACAAACACATATAGGCACACACACATACTCACACACAATCACACACACTCACACACTATCGCACACTTATATACACACTCACACAATCACTCCAACTCACGCAACTGAAATTTCACAAAGAAACACACTCACACACGCACACACTCACAGACTCATTCGCACTCACACACTCACACACTGCTGCACTCACACATCTACACACACAGAGACACCAACACACATTCACAGAATGTCACAAACACACACACTCACACACTGCCACAAGCTCTCGCACACCTACTCACACACCAACACACACAGATTCACATGCACTCACACACACTCACACAATGTCACACACACACTCACACAATGTCACACACACACTCACACACCTACACACAGAAACACCCACATATTCAGACAGTCAGGCACACACATGCACACACACACAGTCACCCACTCATATACACATTCACTCACTCACTCCCACTCACACCCCTGCACTCTCACAAACACCCTAACACACTCTCACACTTACACACAGACACACACACACTCAGACAGAAATGCACTCCCACATAGACTCACACAATGTCACACACACACCTAAACAGAAACACACTCACACACACACAAACACAATGACACACTCATATACACACTCACACACTCATTCCCAATCACACCTACACTCTCACAAACTCACACACACACACAGACACATGAGCACTCACGCACATTGACACAGTGCCATAAAAAGTCACACACCTACACACATGTAGACACACCCACAAACACACAGACACACAGACTCACAAGCATTCACACACACAATCACCCGGTCACACACACTCACACACCTACTCACACAAACCAACACACAAACACATGCTCACATGCAAACACAAACACACTCACAAATAGTCACACACTCTCACCTGCACACACAGACACACTCACACCCACTCACAGACAAAAACACTCACACACAATCACACACTCGTATACACACTCTCTCCCACTAACACATCTACACACACACAAATAAACGCATCATCAAACACACACACACTCACATACAGAAATCACACAGGCACTCAGACACTCCTACACTCACACACACTGTCACACACACTCACAAACACACACAATCACGCAGATTTCAGCACAATCAAACACCTACACACACAGACTCACTCACACACATTCTCACACACAATCACACACACACACAATCACCCAATCGTATACACATTCACACACACACTTCCACACACACAACTACACACACTCACTCTCAGAGTCACATGCACTCACACCCACACTAAAACGGTCAGACACACACACCTGCACACATAGACGCTCAGAAACTCCCCCACAAACACAATCACACACAATAACACACACGTACACACACTCCCACTATCACTCCCACTCACACTTACACACACACTCACACACACACATATAATAACCACAAATGCCCTCAAACAGAAACACCTACACTCAAACGCTCACACACTCTCACACACCCACACAAAATCACGAAGACTGAGACACTGTTTCACACACTCACACACATACACACAGACACATTCACTCACATTCTCACACACAATCACAAAAACTCAGACAGAATCACACATCCGTATACACACTCACACACACACAAACACTCACACAACTACACTCTCACAAACACACTCACACATTCACACACCTACACACAGAAACAACCACATTCTCACACACAATTGCACACACACAATTAAGCACCTACACATAGATACACACACATATAGACACACACACATACTCACTCACAATCGCACACTTATATACACACTCACACAATCAGTCCCACTCACACAACTAGAATTTCACAAAGAAACGCACACCCACACACACTCACAGACTCATTCGCACTCACACACTCACACACTGCTGCACTCACACATCT